>NW_015150913.1:541558-544458 GCF_000732505.1 Cyprinodon variegatus | reverse complement strand
GAGTCTCAGACTGAGGTTATTAGATAATCAAACAGATGCATGTTTGGTGTTAAACAAATTAAACACTCCATGAAAACAATTAATTTAACATTTCAAGGATTTTGATGCAAACGTATTTTGAATCGAAATGCATAAATTAAATACAAATATTTCCAACCATTTCCTACACTAACTCTGTAGATAACCTGATGAGAGTCGGGGGCCACCTTGAACAGGTTGTCAATGGAAGGTATATACTTGCCTATAAGTGTTTTCAAGTTTGCCAAACAGGCTTAATCATAGGCTGTGACTGGCAGATAGATTGAAAGCGGCAATGACACTGGCAGTAACAGCAATACTGTAAAATAATAATTTTTATGTGATTTAGCATTTGTGTGAGCATGAGAATTTTTTTCCAACCTCTTCCCCAGAGACAGAGTAAGGTGGGGTAAGATTCAGTGGAGGCCAGCCACTATTGGTTTTAGCCTTTGGCCAAAGAGATGCTTGAGGGTACTGTACATGTGTGCCTGAACCTCCAGAGGCATCAAACCACAGAATGGGGCCATTTTTTAAGTGCTAAGTTGTGTTAGCATTTTAGGTGACAGCTTACAAATAGATGAAACTGTTAAAACTAGGGCTGTATTTATATGCGATACAGATACATGCAGAGTCAGAAAGCCCACAGCAGTAGAGCTACTCATGCCAGTTTTTCTGCTGGAAGTCAAAATAGTTTTTTGGCTATTTGCTGATTTCAAATAGCCATCACCTATACAGATTTAAAGTCAGATGCACTACAATCGATAAACATTAGGGGGAATCATACAGATTATTTTAGATATGAACAACCAGGATTGCTAGAAATGTGCAGTAGTAGTCTAAATTGTCAAAATAATTCCCTGGACATGTGGACAGAATTATAAAACATCTATTCATGCAGTTGATGTACAAAAGAAGTAGTGTTAAATAGTAAGAAAATGGTATTGATGATATTTAAGCTACAGTAAATAATTGCAATAAGCATCTGATCTGCTAGTTTGCCAAACAGGCTTAATGTGCTGTCTCATCTTATCGGGGACTTTATTCATACACAGCCAGAGCATTAGTTAGTAGGTTGTTTTAAAAGCTCTGTTATGGTTTTAATTAGAATTGGTAAAAGCAATAGTGATATTTGAAAACACTTATAGGCAAGTATATACCTTCCATGGACAAACAGAACTGGTGCTATTTAAGGTATTTGCCAGAAGGGATCTTCAAAATGAAGTAATGTTAGCATTAAATTTTCTGTCAGACATATTGAAAAAGACAATAATATACTCTATAAGATAAAAAAATACTTTTATTCAGTCACATTAAATTTACTAATAAATTCAATTAGAGCACAAAAAATCCTGAAAAAAATTAGTCAATAAATAGCTAAGCTGAAATTAGTTGCCTTACTTAATTGATATGAGTTAATTCTGGAAATAACAGGTGTATTGGTCTGGGCAAAGTTTATAAGACAGCTCCAAGAATTTGTAATCGACAGCTTTATTTAACAGCCATTCTGAATGTTGAATTCAATAACTGCCATAGGTCATGCTAATTTTTTCACATGTCATATTTCAAATCTATAAAAAAGCAGAGAGTCCGTTTAAACAACACAAACATGTAAATGCACCAAGTGCAAGCTCTGGACAGGATTTTGTGGTATATATTGGATTTTTGATTTTTTTTTATATCCATTATAGCTTTTAGAGAGCTTTGAAGTATCTTGCTGTATAAAAAAAAAGAAAAAAGAAGCATAACCTTTCTTCACCCTCATCCCCTCTTATCAGAGTGGAGGTTACATCTGATATCGATAACCCTGCACATGGGGAGGAAACACTGAATGACACTAGCAGATTTACTCACATATTTTCAATCCAAACAGGATTACTGTACATCAGCAACTGTAGTTTCAGCAAAATATCAAACTATGTAACCCAAGGACAGGTAAGTGGGAAAAAGACAGACATATTTGCTTGTAGGATATATTATGAACAATGCAGTTAACATATTACTTTACAATATATACCTCTACTATAAGAATAAGTGCTGAGTTATTTAATTGCATTTGCAATATAGCTGCTTTTAAACAAAACACATTTATTCAATCACATAGGCACTTTGTTGTTCAAGCCTTTTAGGTGGCTGGCATACAGATCAATGGATGGGAGGACAATTAAGCACTTTTCCATACAACAGTAAGAGCAAAATCCTATGACATGGAGTCTAGAATAGCTAGCCCGCAAAAATAAAATTATATTTTCAATTGCTATGTATGACGTTATACACATTGCTTTGTTTTTAAAAGATATAAATATAAAAAATAAAACCGTGGATTTCTGGAGGACAGTGATTCCCCTACATGTTATGAATGCTCGCGTACCTTAAATGATAAATTATGAACAGTTTAGTTTGTGCCTTCAAGTCGTTTGCCCATAGGAAGACATTAATTGGATATAACCTAATGGAATATCTTCGGAACAGCTCCAAATGACACAAAACTCATATGGGTGAGTAGAACATGATGTAATAACGTAAAATCAAGGGCCCAATGTCAAAAAACCGGCGCTTCCCTTTAAAGAAAACTAATAGGAATTCGATACACTGTTGTTTTTTGTGTTGCGCCACTAAAGATGGATTAGCACTTAATATAATTAAAAAAATATATATATATATCAAGCTAAAAATGTCTGGTTTTTGGTGCAGTATCTACATAGGTGTATAGAGGCCCATTTCCAGCAACTATCACTCCATGCTAAGAAATTTAAGATTTCCTACAATGGTGGGTACTACTCCCTTCAGAGGACAGCACAAACAGGCTCTAACCAGAGTAGAAAAAGAAGTGGGAGGTTGCGTTGCACAACTGAGCAAGAAGATAAGTACATTAGAGTCTCTAG
>NW_015150913.1:536940-540179 GCF_000732505.1 Cyprinodon variegatus | reverse complement strand
TTTTTTTTTTTTTTTTGACACAACTTCACCAGCCTTTGAAAATACTGTTTAACAATGCACTGAATATGCTAACATGCATAAGAACATAAGTGCAAGTCTGTATAAATTGGAATACTGTTTTTTTTTTTTTTCCTTCCTGGTTCTCCAATGGATTCCATTCTGCTTCTGTTGGCCTCAGAAAGGTAGCACTGGACTTTAACAGCACCAGCTGCAGTCACACTTGCATCTAAACGAGGCCACAGCTTGCTACCTAAGAGAGAAAAGCAGATGCTAGCAAGTGTAACATGTAAAAGAAATATCTGATCTTAATATAAATAATAGATTATTTCAAATGGTATCATGAGAAACGGAGGCCTAGGATGTTTCATAAAATCTATGTCTAGAACACAACATTGTGACACATTCGGTGGTCAGCCTCTTTATTTTCTTGGTGGTTTTAGTGTGGCTGCAAAATCACTTTGAATCTGGGATTAAGGAGGGTAGTTATAGATGGGATGATCATGGATTGCAACATTTGAGGCTTTTCCCGTAGTTGCCTTATGAGGTTATTCTCTAACTTTGAGTGAAGCTGGTGGTACTGGCTTTGTCAGCTCTTCCTGAAAGCTTGACTCCAGCATTTTCATGAGGCAGAAACAGTCTTCTCTACAGATAGCTCACCAGTAGCATCATAAAATAGACACAGCAAAGAAAGGCACCCTCCAACAGCGTTGAACTCATCTGATGTTAATATAGGATGTCAGTTTGCAGGCCAGCAAATGTTGGTCCACCAACTCCCTTAACTCAATCAACACTGCAACATTAATTATGTGCTGTTCCACCTGGTTGCCGCTTCTTGCATCAGCTTCAGCTCTTGTTGCCCCAGAGGACACTGTACTTGTGTAAGCTTCCAGTGTTAAATACACAGATAAAATCACTGTAGTAAGAACATAAAAACTATTAGATGTATTATAACTTAATAATGGGTAAGAGCCTACCTAAGCAGTGGTGCTGTTTCTAAAGTAGCCGACCAGCTTTGGCCCGGATGCCAGAGAGCACAGGGTGCTTCAAGTTACTTTTTTACCACCAGATTCACCGTTTGGGCTATGCAGATGTGGTGCTGAAGCTAGCAGCTCCCTCACACAGGCAACCATCTTAGGAGCACTCCCCGTCACCATGTTAGTGATTCCTCACTCCTCCATCAGGGATGTCTTCACAAGAGCTATACTTTTAGCAGTGTGTGATTGGGGGAATGACGTCACCCGCAGCAGTGCTGCATTGAGCCTAATTTTGTCATCAAGAAAATGGCATGCTACGGTACAGCCAGCACTAATGTTGAAGGAGCTCCAGATATAAGTAGTTAGGCTAACATCAGCCACCTCTCCTACTTTAGCCTTAGTCTTCTCCTTAGCAGACTCAAACTTCTCTTCCACCATGAACTTTAGAGCCTAAAGTAAAAATAATCATAAAACCAAATCATGAGGCAAACAAAATACTCTTTCATTACAATGAATGCATCCCTAAACACCTGCCTAGTTGGCAGAACATAATTAGAACACAAATGCCCTAAATTCAACCCCATCCACAATGCTGCAGAGCTGTATTCATCACTACAAGGTGGACTAGGAGCTCATCCAACTCTTCCTTCTTGGTGGCTGGTTAGAAGGAAATAAATGCAGTTTCAGTTTTCTGCTTTGGTTGCTACTCATTTGCACAATAAACTAAATACTATTCAGAATACATGGGGGTCATGTGTATACTATTCTAATAATGTACCATGGCTAAGGATGGCTCCAGTTGCCTTCCTATTCTCATGCAAGGCAAGATAGTACCTCAGCATGGAGGTGGTGTTGTGGTGGCACTGGAGGTAAGGCTTAAATGGGCCTATATCCTTAAGATATTAGGTGGAGATAATTAGAACAGCCCAAGTGAGATTCTTAATTGACTGCTAAAGGAGAGCAGTGGGTGTGTTTGATTTCAGAGGCTTCATCCTCTACAGACCCGGTCTACTGGAAGATGTCCAGCTCCCACCTATTCGACAGGGCAGCAGGTTTGGCTATCCACCAGAGACATTTCTCTAAAATCTATGTCTAGAAAGTTGTCTCCTCACTTCATTGGCCCATACAAGATCGAGTCGATCATCAGTCCCTCTGCTGTCCGCCTTCATCGTCCTTCTTCTCTCCGTATCCATCCCACCTTCCATGTCTCGCAGATCAAACCCGTCCTGACCAGTCCACTTTGCCCTCCTTCCGACTCCCGTCCTCCCCCCCCTGACATTGATGGGCATCCTGCCTACACCGTACGCCGGATCGTGGACTCCGGTCGTCGGGGCCGAGGTTGGCAGTACCTGGTCGACTGGGAGGGCTACGGTCCGGAGGACCAGACGTGGGTTCCTGGTTCGTTCATTTTAGACCCTTCACTTATTAACGATTAGCATTCTTCTCTGCCTTCTTGCTCTTTTGGACCGCCAGGTGGTGGTCGTTGAGGGGGGGGGGTACTGTTGGGATCTGGAGGCTTGTCTACTTTCTCCACCAAAGGGCGCATGAGACCTTCCTCCTGAGGGCATGAGCTGACTTCGACACCTGTTTCCCATCTGCTCATCAAGAACCCTACTTTAGGAGGAGGAGGCTGACACTTTCCTGCCAGAGTCTTTGCCAGTAATGGTACCAGCAAAACCTGGGCCAGCTTCTCTGATCTGTTAGTCTGATTTTGTGAACGAATCTGACCCTGTGTTCTTCTGCCTCTCAGATCCTGACTTATCTGGATATCTGTCATCCTGAAGAAAACAATCACTGTCTGGAACCTGCCTGCCTGCCCTCCGCCTCTGTCTCTGCCTCTGCCCTCAGCCTGCCGACTAGCCTCTGGACCCACGTGGTTCCCCCCCTGCTGATCAGCTTCCCCTCTGAGCAGGTATTAATCCAAGTCTTCTGTAAACTGCAAGATTCCTGGATCCACCCTAACAGATCTGTCCTCCTCTAGTGGCTTCCCTCCCGTGACCACTCTGACCAACCAAGAACCTGTTAACATTTTCTTGTGAACTTTGTTAAATAAATCATTTAACTTTTTCCCTGTTTGAAGAGTGTTTTCTGCATGTGGGTTAGACCCCTAGACCCCAACATGACACAAAGCAGGCAAAGAATGGATACCGAAATTCTCGCTACTGTTCTGGGTGCTAATAACATTTTTGAGGAACTTCAGCAGCAGTACCGTTGTCACAAATAGCAGATTTATAGTCCCTACAATGAGGATATATTAGAATTTGT
>NW_015150913.1:507299-536033 GCF_000732505.1 Cyprinodon variegatus | reverse complement strand
ACTAAGCTAAACCATAAGGTAACAACCTGATCTATTTGTGAACTAACTGTGTTTGGCTGTTATGTAGCAGGATCATCAATTTCTAGAGTTATGGTATATTGCCTAAAAAAGACACAGAAAAAAGGCAAATATTATTGCATCTATACACACTTTCTAAGAATTGTTTTTGAACAGAATCAGCAAATTTTAGCAACAATATTCAACAAACAATGAAAACGTGACACAAATCACATTTTTGGGGGGTTTGCCACAATTGCAAAACAGTGGAACTAATGTGCCTGTTTTATTTTATCAAGTTAAAGACACTCTCTGTGTTAAGATTGTACAATGGAATACCCCCCACCCTATCAAAAAACAAAACAATACTGAGCTCTTCAATAATACTGCTTACCTTGCTTTATCCTCAAATATATCATGTTATGTACATGACGATAATTACTTTTTATAATAAGAAAACAGAACATCATTAGAGCTAATTCTCACATCTTCCCACACGCTATTCATTCGGTCTCCCCCCCTTTTATTTTTCTTCCAATTAAATTTTTTTTCTCTCTCTGATTCTAGTCTGCCTCCCAACCCTCCCCCACTGCCTGCACTCTCCTTCCCCACTGTCAGTGTGTGACAGATCGATGCTGTATCCTTTCGGCTTCCCCTTGCAACTGTATTCTCCTGGTAATTGAGCTCAGCTGCTCTCCCAGGGGCCTTCTGATTTTTCACAGGCTAGTCTAGGAGCTCACTCCTCCTCTCTCGTCTACATCGTCACTTGCTCCCTCCATCCAGCTTCTTTGTTTTATTTGCAGTCTTTTTTTCCTTTCTTCTGCCACCTGTAAAAACCCTAAAACAAATACTCCAAAGCTGTAATTGGTTCAGTTATCCACATGCAATGTTATCTCCATTACTTTGTCAGGCATGCCTACTCTGTATCACCAACCCACGCTTTGAAAGGACATTGCCACCTTGCACATCCAAATTTGAGGAGTTTACAGAATGAACATTGTTTTGAAAATGCCATTCTATATTGTAGATGTTTGGTTGTAAAGCTCTGAATGGGATAATCATCCATGAATGTATTTTATGGATGAATTTGGCAAAGGTACAAAACATATTTGAAAAGACGCCAGAAGCCATAACGACGAGTTGCACTGGACTGCCTCCAACCTTACATGACTATTACAAGAATTAATGTAAAGTCTCTGTGGTTGGTCAAAGATGTGATAAATAGGAATAATGACTTCACAGGCTTAATGAACCTCTGTATATGATATATTTGGTCTTCCAGAATGAGTTCTGGTACATACTCGTCTGTTAAGATGTTAATGAGAGCAGCAGGAGAACAATGCTTTTCTTTCTGCTCTAATTTGTAAGTGTGAGAAATTGCCACCCTTCCTGTAACTGTGTTTCTAGACAACAGGTGTAAAAACTTTGCCTGTACACCGTGCTTCCTCCATAAGGCTAGTTTATACTCAGAAACCAGGTCATCTACGTATGTATCGCTGTTAACAAAGATACTCTGGTGCACCTCTCTAAAATTGTAGGTGACTGCAGACAGTGCCACAGACAGGTGCCCTCTGATTGGTCAATTCTACTTCCGCTCTACACCATGCGTATTTTCTGTTTTGTACTGTACTGGCTTGTTTTGTTTGTATGTCCGCCAATGTGGAAAACCACTCGTGAAGTTGGACCAGCTTAAAGAGCGAGGTGCGCGAGAATGCTGGACCCTTTTTCCACTTGGATCCATACTCTTTTTCGCCCTCATGTCCCTCCGTTGTCGCATTAACTTGCCCCTTGTGTTTTTCCACTGCCTCAGCCTTATCTAGACCCACAGCTAGTTCATGATTGTCCCTTTTGCGCTGTGGCGTGGAATAACATAGCGCAGTCCACGCTTCAACATTGGGCATAAATCAAAAATATCTGTGCCATACAAGCTCACTGCGACACACTGCTGCAGGAGTATAACAAGCAATTTACTATATAGGGTTCTGGTATATACATTACAGGGTTGCTGTTTTTTCACTTGGAGAAAAAAAATTGTGTGCATGCAATCCTCACCGTTTATATCTCAAAGTAATGCATACATATTTAGGTAAGCCACATAAACACTTCAGAAACAAAACGATTGTGAGAAAGGCATGAAACAGCTAAAGGAATGTTTAAATATGTGATCATTATATATATCGATGGCAGCTGTCCCATAAAGTGCACTAGGGTACGGCCCCCACCCACCCAATGACCCTGATAAGGACATAAAATTATTATTATTATTTTTTGTAATGTAATGTTAAATGAATCAGTTCCCCCATTCACTCTTCCTGGAAAACAGTGACTCAGATGCTTTCCATTGTTTTGGGCCTCAGAGTCCCCACTGTATGTCCCCATTACTGTGCTTACTTGGTAATAGCCTAGAAATCGGTAACCTTTCAATTAAACATAAAAATCCACTTCTCATTTCCCTAACTTTCTCCATGAAAATTATAATTCAAAACTGGAAATCCAAAAATTCGACATTAAGAATGCATCACTTTGGAGATAAACAGGTACATCTACATTAAAAACTCATCCACTTTTAGCGACATCAGGAATCTGTTCTTTAATAACTTCAACTTACACCAGTGGTCTGAAACCATACACATTCCTTCCCTTCTTCCTCTCATAAATGAAATCTGAACTTTAACGGTAAAAATTGATAATAAAACAAAGAACTAAAAAAAAATCCAACAATAATTCCAATCGTTATTCAATAATTAATTTTAAATACATCATTGCTTTTGTCGCTACCATTTTCCTATTACTTCTATTTTAGAATATTTATCATGATTTTAGGATTTTAATTTATATAGTTCTATAAATGTATCTTTCCAGTATACCTATTTACCAAAACTTTGTTTTTATGACAAATTTGATGATAGTAAATGCTTTAGTTGTTTAGACATTATTGTAAAGGAGGCTGATGTTGCTCACCCCTTGGTGACCTAATTCTATGCCTCCCATCATGATGGCTCTTGCCAGGGGACACCTGGCTACCAGACAGTGCCATGCCAACAACAACAAACTAGGGAGGGCCTTGTGTGCTAGATCTCCTCTGGCTGAAACATCCTCTGTGGTTGTGTCCCTGCTCTCAGATATTGCCCCGGTGAGGGACACAAGCCACCCACTGGGCCCACTTTAACTACATCACACTACCTTAAAAAAAAATAACAAAAAGATCAAACACAGGTTAGGTGTGGCCTGCCTGAATCATTGATAATGCCATTAGAGGTTTGTCTTGTGGTTGCTGTGCCACAATGGAGACACTGTTGGTAAGGAGGTTGCAACCAATTGCCTAGCTGAGGTCCTAACACAAACCCTTCCCAGCTGGAAGAAATTTCCTTCCCTTTTTGCAAAGTTTATGTTACCCAAAGTTATCATACTCAGGGACAACTGCCTTTGAGAAACTTATGCTTTCTGATGTCTAACAAGGATTTAGCTTGTATCATGTGATTAGCTGAAATCTGGTGTTCTTTTGTGTGGGTGGGTGTTAGGTGATATTGCCTGATTTGCTTAGCCAATCTCAAATACATTACATGATCCATGCATAAGATGTCATAGTTATGAAATTCAATCTGATTATAATGAAAACAGATCTCATGATGACCGGATCTTGTTATCATTAGATCACTGGAAAGGTGCCTTTTACTGGTGACTGCTGCAGAATGCATTTTAGATGCATTAATTATATCCAGGAAGCATCCTGTTCTGGTTTAATTGCTTCTTGCAGGGCAGAGGAAGCTTTTCACCTGACTAATGCTGACATAGGAATATTAATTCTGCATGCATTAAGTCAATATTTCCCTGGGTTTTATATCCAAGAGGATATAAAATCATTTCAAATCCAAGAGTGCAGTGTTGAAAGCCTTGGTAAGGTTTGACTGTAGTTAACTTTTGATTATGAGATTCTGATAATTGACAATAATTACATATTTTCTCTGAATGTCTAGAATTTCTTTCATCTTATTTTGGAACTATGGCACCTTCTCCTGTCAGTAACACTTTTTTTCTGCATAGTTAAGAAAACATTTTTTCTTGATAAATCTAATGCCTTTCCATACATTTTCATTATCCGTACAATTTCTGTATCTCTCTGATCATAAATGGAATGACTCAGAGTGGAATATGTTATTTATATTTTTTATGTAAAAATTAGATTTATTTTTCTTTATTTTAACTTTCTTCAAAATTTAAGTAGAATGTACCCATTCTTAGATCACTAATAAAACATATACCAATACCAATAAATCAACGCTGTGAACAGCTTTAATATTATTCCCTTAATGTATCTTATGTTGTTTAATTTCTATAGAAGCTTAATTATGTAATTTATTTTAGTTATCAATTTATGCTAATTTTCTATACTCCAAGCTGCTAATAGAGGTTCATTCAATCCCTATGTTGTTCTTTATTCTTCTTGACAAAATCTTCCACACAGATGCAGTTCTTATCTGGAAGTGACCTTTTTTTAAGCATCTTTTTTCCTTTACTTACTGTCTGAATTTGAACATGGTATATAACTGTATTATCTTGTTTACAGACATATAAACACTGGGTTTGGTTGTTACTTATCTATTTGCAGACGGTGTTTTGTTATCGCTACCTTATTTGCACTCTTCATCCATCTTCATCCACATCTAGCGTTGGTGGTACAGGCAGAGAAGCTGTTGAAATGACGGTCATTACACTCTACTAGTCTTCTACTGAAATCTCTGGTTGTCTGCAGCTTTTATTTCATTGTGTTTACAATGTATACTAACACTTCAGTGAAATTACATTTGTAATAAAATTGCAAATATTGTAACTGTCAACTCTAAAATATTATATTCAGAGGAAAAGATACAATTAAACATGAAGAAAACAACAAGTTCAGTTGAAGATATACATTATAAAAGAAAGAGGATGTGAGCAAAGTCTGAACTTCAGGCCGACATTTAGGATAGCATAGTAAAAAGATCCTTGGAAATGAATGTTATGTGGTTAAGCTATTTCTCAGTAATGGTATTCTGAAGTCCTCTTATTTTGTTGATTCACTTCAACATAGCTCTATGTCTGTATTTAGCTTTGTCAGCATCATTTGCAGCTTAGATAATTTAATTAAAGCAAAGACGCACTTCTTTCTACATTAAGTGAAGTTTGACAGACACACTGTAATAATATTTTCAGAGTTTTTAGGAAATTCGGACAAACATACAAATAATAGTTGAAAAATATTGTCCAACCTTTCTATACAGCCAACTTAACAGCTATGATAATATGGGTCATAAATTTGGGGCAATCATGCAAAAGATGAGGTGAAAACACACAGCTATTGGTGCAGTTCTTGAAACTGTGTGGTTAACTTTTATAATTGAATGTCAGTGTCTCACCACCAAGATACTTTAATACTTAAAACTGGCAGTAAGAGAGGATTTTGCACTTGCTGAGGTCATCACTGAAGAAAAAAATATATGTAGATAGATATCCAGCTGGGTTTTCTTTGTGACTGAGGAAAATTGTAAGTAGACGAACATAAACAAGATTTCACACATTTCCATAGCTTCGATTTCTTCAATGGGTCAAAAAAAAAAAAAAAAATGTGTTGAAGTGGTTAGCACTGCTGCCTTGCAGCAGGATGTTTCCAGGATCAATTCCCTTTTTGCATGGAGTTGGCATGTTCATCCCACAGTCCAAAAACATGACTGTTTAATTGGCTTCTCTAAATTCCCATGTGTGAGTGTTTGTGTGAATGGTTGTTTATCCTGTTTGTTTCTGTGTTGGCCTGCGATGGACTGGTAACCTGTCCAGGGTGTATCCCACCTCTCGCTCGTAGAAAGCTGGAGATAGGCAAAGGCACCCCTGGCGACCGTGCTTGGGATAAGCATGACAGAAAATGGATGGATGGATAGAAAAGAGCATGTCCTGCTCCACTGTATTCGTATTCCCTGTCAGATGTGCTCAGCTTTTCATTTCAGGCTGCAAAACTTGCTCCCTTGACCAGGCCAAATCAGCCAATCGGCAGAGGGATGAAATGACCTCCTTTGCCCCAGTTGAGGCACCTTCATGATGGCAGGTACTGAAAGAGTAATTGAATGTCACAACAGCTGACAGCCTTGCATGACAAGTTGGAAAAGCACCTGCTGGTGAGACATATCGTCAAGTTGGGACAGAAAGGAATAGAGATTCTTCACAAATAATCACACCACCCTTGTCAGATGGCATTGCAACATGAAAAATCTTTGCCCAATTTCATGGCTTTGTGACATTCTTTTTTTCAGGCAAAACATAATAAATCATGAATGCTGTCGTTTTGGATTGGTCATACCATTATGTCAGCATTAGTTAAAAAAGAAAACATAACCGTTATCATATGTAAATGAAAAGAATGAAATCTTTAAAGCTTGAAAAGTTAACCTAATCTGCATAAATGGATTACCTTATTTAAGTAGAGATAAAGAATTAACGAGAAAAGGACTGCTGCGGGTGAGATAAACATCTACCCTCATTTGCATGCCAGATTACTTATTTTCTTCAATGAGATTTAATCAAGTGTGCTAAAAAAAAAGATCTCTCACTTAAATTAAGGAATCAGAAAATAAGTACATTTTTAATAATATTCAAAACAGGCTTTTTTCAGCATTTTATAATTATATTTTTTACATATAGTTATTGTTTATATTGCATTCACCCCATGAACAAAAAATGGGAGATAAAATTGGATTTGCTTCATTAATATGGACTCTTACAACTTAGTGTGAGTTGTTTTGATTTTACTCATGGTGTGCAAGTATTTCTTTAGCAACCTTCCATTGGGACTTACTGTAATAAGCAAGCACTGAAGGTTCTGGAAAGCAGGAATTGCAACCAACAGACTGAAGTCATTCATATAAAGTCCATTGCAGGAAAATTGAAGACTATTTAGCCTGCACAGGCAAGGAACAGAAGTGTAACATGGAGGCTGTATCTGACAACTTTCTGTCATCGTTATCCAGGGATATGAGATAGAATAACTTATCAAACCAAAGCACCGAAGACTGAATTGGTCTCATCATTCATAGAGAACAAAATTTGTACCAAAACCAGTTAAATGACACTCGGCGCATTAGTACTAATTAGGCAGCTGAAAGTAGAGGACTCAAGGTGATGCAATGGCAGAACCATATAATCCAGCAGTATCTTCTATCCCTTTAAAGTTCATTTTAATGAGTATGTATTCTGCCTGGTCAAAACTGATAAATGGCAGACTCTCTTGAAAGTGCCGACATAGCGGAGCAGAATATTTTAGAAAACATGAAAATAATCTGATGAAATATGCAGGAAATAGCTTTTGGGCAAGAACCTTTTCAAATTTTAAAGTGCTATAATGCTCATGTCACTGATTGTTACAAAATAGGCCAGTTTAAGATTTGTTAGTTAGTCATTCGAAACTGTCTTTTCAGTAACATTTCTCATTGTTATCTAAGGCATTCTTGACCTCCTGATTCTTCATGCAGACTTGCACAAAACTTACTCTATGAAAATTTGTTTTTACTAAAGCGTTTGTTTTCCCTTTAGGAAGGGCTTCATTTACCTTTAATTACATGCAGCAAGCCAATTGCTTTATGGCTTTAATTCTGAGGAGGTGGATGGAAGCTGCGGGGGCAGCAAATGTTCTCTCTAATTGACACACTCTGAACAGAAGGCATTTAGAGTCAACAAAGTAAAGACTTGTTGGGAAGGAATGTTCCTTCAAATGACCATAACGCACACAAACACAGACCTACATACATACATACATACATACATACAGACATACATACATACATACATACATACATACATACATACATACATACATACATACATACATACAGACAGACAGACAGACAGACAGACAGACAGACAGACAGACAGACAGACAGACAGACAGACAGACATACATACATACATACATACAGACATACATACATACATACATACATACATACATACATACATACATACATACATACATACATACATATAGAAAATAGCCAAAATACCTCATTTTCCAATGGCTTAGTTTTACTGGGAGAGGAAGCTTTTCTACAAAAGGAAAAAAATACAAAACATTTTTGTAAATGTAATGGATATAATACAATAACGGTACAAAGCTGAATTGACTGGATCTCTGGAACCAAAAAAGGATTCAGATTTAGAATCTAATTATTAGGACTGACAAGAGCATGAGGCCAATGACAGAGTAGGAACTATGGAACAGAGAGATTCCATTCAATGTGTGGATTTAGTGGACAGACTTGTTTAGCATGGTGCCCTAAAAGATATGTTTATGTATATGACTGGGAAACAAGAACTCTTATTGTTATATTTTTCAATTTTTATACAAGAATTTGTAATGCTATACATCTATATAAGTGCTCCCCTATCATCATTAGAGTATGTTCCAAGCACATTTACACTGGAGGTGTCCTACCCTTCTTTTTATCTTAATATTATTATTATGGACCCATCCTCCTCTTCCCATTCTGCTCTTTATTTGTCTTTCTTTTGTATACAAAACAGTCAGGACAGCTCTTGGAAAAAGCTTCTGCATTTTTAATATGTGTCAAATTGACTCAAATTTTAAAAGATTTCAAGAATTCCTCTTTAAAATAGTCGCTATACAAGCAGTGATCTAAATTTGGATAGCAACTTCTTGGTGGTAGCTGATTTATCTAAGCCTGTCAAAGTCTTTTATCATTCGTGAAGAGGAAGAATGAAACTCAAGGTTTTTTATGGCAAATTTAAACAATCAGCTGCAATGCACTATTCGTGTAGTACCTAAACTCATCCACTTGCTGTTCTTTTGCTTCTTCTTCTTCTGTTGTATAGTAGTTGACAAGCAAGGTTACGTGCATGAGTGCAACTGAAATGCTCATTCACTGTGGGATCGCTGTTATCTCTATCAGTGATGGATCTAATTACATTGCACTGCCGCTGAAGTGACGTTTAAAATGTTTAATTATCAATGTTTCTTTTTTGTCTGTCTTGTTTAGTTTTACAATAAGCTTAAACCATATTTTTTTGAATTATGGACACTTGAAAACTCTTTTTTTATTTTTTGATGTACTGGGTTTAGGTCCAGTTTAAGGAAATGAATGGAAAATAGTTTTTACTTATAGTTTTTCCTTAGGGCATGTATACACTGTACAATATTTTGAATTGTTGTAATCAGCTACAGCTCAAACTGTACAAAGAAATCAGAGGGTTTAAAAGTTCAAAGCTCATATGTTCTTGCACTGTATGGCCTGATGCTGTGTTGCGATCTGACTGCTCACACTGTCTATTGAGAAACCACACATGAGAATCAGTGCTATAAAGGGATGGCACTTGTTGGAACTATTCACCGAAAGGAAAGTCACAGACAAATAATTCCCTTGATTCACATGTATAGCACTCAAGGTTAAGGTAAATTAGCTTGTAGTTGTGCTTCAACAGCAGGGTTAGATCAGAATCACCTAACAAGTACCGAATGAATTCTATTGGACTGTATGATTCGCAATCAGGAGGTTGTCATGACAAGCTAATTGCCCCTTTTACCCCGCCCTTATACTACACAATGCAGGAAGCCAGATGAAGCTGAAACTCATCCCAAAGCGAAACATTTTCTGGAAAATCGTCCCAAAATGGCAAAAATTTGTAGAGTGTACGCCCACTTTTTGAGCCCCCATCAAGGTAATGCAAAGCCCTATACGTATAGAAACACATGTTGCGGATGTAGGTTTATATATGATATTTGATGGTGGGGGAAGTGTCTGTTAAAGATAAAGCTCCCAGTAAACGAGTGAGAGGTTAAACCTGTAAACTTTCTGGCACATCTTCCACTGAAATTGCACACTTGGTACCGACTGCATCAAATGTTCCCCAAGGATTGAAGTAGATGTTCCTAAATTGATTATATACTGTGGATTTTATAATTTTTTTTTTTTTTTTTGCTGGGATGTTATTGTGTCAGGAATATTTTTAAATTAGTTTGACCAATCAGGTGTACGTTTCAAACTAGAAAAGGAACAGAACTGCCATACTATAAATCCACATATAGTGTTTAGATTATCTTGAATTCCTTCCTAAATTGGCATAGCAGTGATTTGGGCAGATTTTTGTGTTGCTGTGTTAGGAAGCAGGCAAATGTTCCCCTCCCCCAGCCCATCCCCCTCCCTCTCTTTCCCTTTATGGGACTGTTATTTTGCAGGTGCATCTGCAGTGATGTATTTTCTCTTCATATCTTTTAATGATTCATGCTTTGGGGTTTCTCGCCCCCTCATTCTAAAAGCACAGCACACAGAGCAGGAGAAACGACAGTGAGAGAGAGCAACATACAGATTGATAGCCCAGGGAGAAATGATCAGAGGAATAAGTGAATGATCAAATGAACAAAGGAGCAGGATTATAGGCACATAATCAAAAGAGGAAAATATATCTTAAAATAGTAAAAAAAATTGCTTTGAGATGTGATGTATTTGTTCCTGACATTAAGGTATTTGCAGGAGAGAAACTGAGCTGGTTGATGTTTTCCATCTATGTCATCTAAGTAGAGCAGCTCGATGTTCTTATGGAGTTTAGCACAAACAACACAATAAGAAGTGTGGGTGGTCTGCATCTTGTCAAATCATTCAGTGAAAAATATGTAAGTTTTGAATGTATTTTAGATTTGAAAGCCTGCACATTTACATTAAACCTTAATGAGCTGAAGATTTAATTTTAGTTACATGTATGCTATTCAAACAGAATTGTGACTGATTACATAGTTATACAGTGGTCTAGAATTCTCTAAATACAGGCTTTTCTGTTTGAAAACTTAAAGTTAGATTTCTCCCCAGTTGAAAAACCAAGTAACAGTTTATTCTTGATTTCTCTAGTTGATTGAATCCAATATTGTTACTAACAGTTTCTTTCCTGTTTCTTATGATTAATTTGTGTATGGCTTTCTAATTAAGGCTGGGTGAACGAGACTGTGTAAACTCACTTTGAGTGGTAAGTATAAATTCACTTAATTAACCCAGGGATGTTATTCTTTGAATGATAACCTAGTTCAGATGGCGTGTGTTGTGTGTTGGTTGCTACAGAAAACTATAGCTGATTGCTTATCAAACAGCCTATTTAGTGTAGGTAACTTGGATCCAAAAACGTAGGGCTTGTTTGCTGCAATGATCAGGTGCTCATGATGTATGTTAGTACCGAGTCTGAACTCAGCCATTGTAAGAACCATTGGAGGAATTTAAGACAAGAGCATGGTACTTAGCAAACAGATAAGCACAATAGTCTAGGTACAATAAGAATTATTTCTCACAACTATGATGCAGTATAGCCACATCCAAGACTGCTGTTTTTATGTTTATCAGCAAACTTGTTCATTCAGCTATTGATTGGTCAAATTAGGCAAATTTGACCAATCAGTTGTTGTACAAGCATCTAAGTTTGTTAAAATGATTTAATATTAAAAAAAATTCAGAAAAAATGGATAGTGATTAAATGCAATCTGTATGAGATTGCAAATGTCTGAAAAGTGATTTAAAAAAGCCCAAATTAACGCCTCATATCAGTTTACAAACCACAGAATACAACAAAGACAAACATGAAGACATTTGCGTTTGCTACATAATTTAAGGATATTATGAGTGAAAGAAGAAAGCTTTCATACATACTGTACATTGCCTTGCAAAAGTATTTAGCGCCCTTTCAACCTCTTGTCACATTTCAGGCTTCAAACATATGGATGTCAAATTGTAATCTTTTGTGAAGATCAACACCAAGTTAGACACAATTGTGAAGTGGAAAGAATTTTATTGGATATTTTAAACTTTTTTAATAAATAAAAAACTGAAAAAATGGGTGTGCAAAATTATTCAGCCCCCTTAAGTTAATAGCGCCACCTTTTACTGCAATTTACAGCTGCAAGTTGCTTGGGCTATGTCTCCAGTTTTGCTTATTGAAAGACTGAATTTTTGGCCATTCTTTCTTGCAAAACAGCTGGAGCTCAGTAAGGTTTAATGTAGAGCGCTTGTAAGTAAAAAATGTCAGTTCTTTCCACAATTTCTTGATTGGATTCAGTTCTGAACTTTGACTTGGTCGTTCTAACACCTGAATGTTTTTGTTTTTTGAATTCTTTGTGATTTTGTCTAAGTTTTAGATCATTGTCTTGTTGGGAGATCAATTTCCATCCCAGTCTCAGGTCTTTAATAGACTCCAACAGTTTTTATTCCAGAATTATCCTGTATTTTGCTACATCCATCTTCCCATCAATTTGAACCATCTTTCCTGTTCCTTCTGAAGAAAAGCAGACCCAAACCATGATGTGTTCAGGATGATGACCTGTGTTGCTTCTGTTACTAATGTGAATTGATCATTTTATTTAATGGGAGGGTATATTAACTTTCAAGCACAACTGTATATCAGTATAGTGTTGTGATTCTGTGTCGCTGATGTAACTGGAACTACTCCCCTCTGAAGACAAACCCCTCTGGCAGAGGTTTTAAAAAAGCCAGCTTCCCGTATCAACAACCTATTTTGCCGGTGGCATTCGAATGAACAGAGACACATCTATTTGGTTGGTGGTTAATAACTTTGCTGATAGCAATAATCTAAATTACTAAATTGGTAAAAGGCAACGAGATTTTTAACAGCCGGATTCAGGAGTCCAACCTTTTAGGCAAAAGGCTAAAACCCTGGACAGGAGGCAAATTACAGTTACAACCACTCAGCTGATAATAACTAATTAGTTTTACCCTTTATTTTCATTACTTATTAACTATAACTTCCAGTTCTAGTTTATATATATATATATATATCCATAATAACCTCCTGGTAAACTCACAACAGGCATTACTAAAGTTCTGATACAGTTTATTTGAAAATCGAATAATAAATCATGTTTTGTGTGCCTTAAAAAAAAAGAAAAAGTAAATCATATGATCTGACAAAAATAAAAAGAAAGACAAACAAAAATAATTAAAAAGACAATAACTGGAATGAGTTTACTGGAATATGTTACGGCAGCAGTCTAAACATTTTGCGCATGGATGCAGCTCATTATGGACAGCTTCTAAATGGCACATACAATTAACTGAGATTTTTCTAGTCTCTCTGACCTTTGAATTTATTTCTTTACTAAAAGTCACATTTACTCACCAATTGTGCAGATCAGTGATCTGCAAGTACAGTAACTTTATGTTTTTTTTTTAAAGGAATTTATCAGTTTGTTTTTACATATTTTTACTTTCAGCTCAGGCTAAGAAAAGGAGAAAATAAAGAAAATCACTCTTGGTTATTATTAGTTGTATTGAGTCTCACACTTCTTTGATTCTGAGAGAAAAACAGCTCCTGATGTCAAATGTCAGCATAAAACGTATACGTCATCATCATCTTGCAATGGCACTCATAGGGATCTGTAGATGTTGGGTTATATTTCTTGTTCTTTTTATTAAATTGATTTGAGTGTATGATCTGCAATTTTAAATTCAAATGTTTCTTGGTGCGTCAAGGAAAAAGCTGAAATTTAACAGCTGGATTTATTTACAAAGTGATCAATCTTAACCAAGTTTATTTTATTTTGCCTTAGGCTTCGAGATTAAACTTTCTAGCTGAAATCTAAAAAAAACAGTCAATACTTTTCCCTGTTAAAAACATGCCCACAGGTTATTTGTCCATGCAAAAATGTAATTCTCTTCATTTATGGTCTAAGAATATTTGACCCATGGACTGAGTACTTTTGTAGCAGTGGGCATATAAAATGCTTTTTATTATAATAGTTATTCTATTTAGGATGCAGCTAAGACACTGTGGACACATGTGCAGACTAGAGATTTAGTTAAGATGTCTTTTTGACATTACAAGTACAGGTTCAACAACCATAAGCATGATTGTTCAGTTAATAAGCACTCATGTTCCTCCCCCATCTTAATGGCTGTCACAGTTCCCCCTTAGATTTGTCCTTCACTATTGTTCTGTCCATCTCAAGAACAACTAATGTTAGAACTGGATTATGGCTTGAAGATTCTGGCTTATTTTAAGAAAGAAATAGCAGCTGACTGGCAATCCATTCACAGCATTAAACACATATTTCTTCTGTACAAAACATTTTTTTCCCCCAGAGTTCAGCTGTGCCCCTAAGTGATAGACAAGATCAAATTTAAATATATATTATCTTTGCAATGTTTTATAACATTGACGCATATAAACAAGAGTTTGAAAAATGTCTGTCGTCAATACTGTGTTGATATTTTTGCAACTTGCAGCTTGAAAATTATTTTATAGCTGCAGTTATTGATTAGACTGATTCCTGTTTTCCTTGAGAGAAACAACATTTTACTGTTACTATCTAGAAACCTGCAGTTCTTTCTGATATAGGTCTCTGTCAGCTAGTTTCACTGGTGCTCCACACTCCAGACTTAGTTAAAACATAAATAATTCATAGACATTAATTTTAACATGCAGAGTTATTCCTATGTTACTACTATATTACTCCTATGTTTAATTTTCTATGTACTAATCAAAATGCCAAGATGTTGAAGGTTGAAAATAGAATGAGCTTTATGAAAAGAGGTGCTTTAAGTTGAGCCTTTTATTTTTCAGTTAGGTCACCAACCAACTAAATAAGGTTAATACCTGTCATAAGCGGGGGTGCGTCCAAAGTTTTGGTAGGATTAGTTAAATCCCAATTACCTCAACAAACATTTAAATTATTAACCTTAAACATTAAGATCAAGGCGGACCATGTAATGAAACAGACTTCTGAATGTCAAAGGTAGTAAGAACCTGAGGGTGTGAACATCCATGTATTGTTTCTTTTGCTTTCTGTGACTGACATGTCACAAAAACACAGGAAATCAAATGTGGAATTCAGCTGTCAAGATTTTCTCATGACTTCCTAAAAAAAAACCAACTAGCTCAGTACTATAGTTTTGGATGTTACCCTATTTACTTTCTTTAAGGAACATTCCACATGATATTTTATAATTAACTAAATGAACAATGGTACTGGATTTACACTGTGGCAGCAATTGATTTAGGCAACATAAGGAAGTCCTTCTATCAGAGAGTAAAAGGAAAGAAAAAAAGACCAATAGCCAAATAAAGACAGAATGAAAATGAAACCAACCCAAGGGTGTGAGTTTTGAATTGTATGTTTGTTTGAAAACTGAGTGAAACTATACAAACCCTCCTTTGTTTAAGCACAGCTATACTCTGTGGGAATGCTCCATATGATGGAGGAAGGCCTCTGAATCTCATGTTTGAAAACAGCTCTATATCAAAGGGCTATAGCACTATTTTTAACAGAAATCTAGACTGAATTCTTTCACAGAGTAAGATGCGCTTTTTGTGTGTTAGGACTGTCTTAGATTGTAAGACACACTAACAGAAAATCCATCGTTCCATCTTCTCCCACTTAGTCCTTGTCAAGGTTGTGATGGTCTATGGACAAGAGGCAAGGTACACCCTGGACAGCTTGCCAGTCTGTGGCAGGGCAACACAGCAACACAGAGACATACAAAGACACACAACCATTCACACACACACCCATACACACACACACACACACACACACACCCACCCACAGCTAAGGACAATGTAGAGAAGCCATTTAACCTAACAGTGATGTTTTTGGAGAGTGAGAGGAAGTCCGAGTACCTGGAGAGAAACCAGGAAAGGACAGGGTTCTCTGTCTGTCTGCAAACTCCATGCAGAAAGACCTCGAGCCAGGAATCGAACCTTGAACCTTTTTGCTGCAAGGCAACAGCCCTACCCACTGTGCTGTCTAATATCGACCGAAGTTGTGTATGTTGCTTTTATCAATGAAAAACTTGAAAAAGCATTGCAATTCTATTCCATGAATTTGTTGTTGTGTGTTATATCTTATTGTTTCAATGGCATTTAACAGTTTGCGCTCATATGTCATTGCAGTAACATTAACAAACCCAAGTAAAGTAAACCCAATTTGATCTCCCAAGTGTTAAGTGATGCTGATGTCAAGAATGCTGAGCATGTTAAAAGGCCATTTCATGTCATCCAATTCCAACTTTGGAAAGATGGTTCTGATAAAAAATTGTACGGGTACGGGGCCGTACTACTACTCAGTACACGGGTACTGTATACTGAGTAGTACACTCAGTATGAAGCCAAGCAAAGACATGTTGGAGCATATAATTTATCTAAAACAGTAAAGGTATGGAACTGTTACTGATTGCAGAATCCTGTCTTATACCTCTCTGCATTGAGATTGTCAAACCTTGTTTTTCTAACAAGGTAAGTACATCCCTCCACTATTATGCTGCCTCCACCAGAAACTGTTTGCCATCACATAGATGAATTGGCAAGTTTTAATTTACCGCCAAAGTGATATCTAGACCATAAGTTATGAGATGGGGTTTAACCTCTTGCCAAAGAACACTTTGAAATGGGGTTTGAATAGCTGGAAGCAAATCAGCACTATCCAAAATGCACCGTTAAAACCCTCTCTCTGGGCCAATGACACTTCATAACTGTGTGTGTTAAACCAGGGAAAAATATTCCTGTATTAAGTATAATCTTTGACAAGTTTGGACATTCCCATGTCTGCGCTGTCAAATCCTTCAACCTGTCAAGTCATTCAGCCATTGTGACCTGGACAAACAGAAGCTGCCAGTGCTGCTGTCAACACCTCACCTGTTGTTGCCAGTTGCTACAGGCAAGCTTTCGGCATTTAGGGGCACATCAAGATGTTTTGACAACGCTGACAATTTTGTAGCCTAAACTTAAATGTCATATTTTAGGGGTTGACAAACAAACAACTGAAATCTGACAATGTGAAATTGTACTAAATTTAGTTTTTACAAAAGTGTATTCTAGTTATGTAGGTAATGGTAAAGAGCAATGTAAATACATATTGTTGTTGGGATTAGGATCTTTTGAATTTCAAGAATATTGTGGGAATTGCGCAGGGAATGCTGGATTATTGCTCACAGAGGACGGAATGTTTAAACATTCAATATGTCACCAGGCAGGCGTATGCTTAAGTTGTATTATGATGAAATCTTGTATGAGCATGTACCATTTAAAGCAACAGGACACATAATTGCAAAAGCTATCATTTAACCTAAAATAAGACATTTTAAGAGAAATATTGAAGACTTAAACACATTCACATCAAAAACTGCATGTAAAATAACACCCAATAGGCCAGATTACATTGATCATTTTCTTGGTAGAGGAAGCACTGAAAATATAATGAAAATCCAGATTCAGTTATTTGCTGCAAGGCTGATACTTTCTATTTTAAAACCCATCTCCCTCTTTACTTTTTAAAACTTATAATATTCTCATAAGATTTATTCGAAAGCACAAAACTCAATGTCAAATCTCTTCAATCAAAATAAAATGCGCTTATAATCTGTGGGGAAAAAATATAAAATCTCACCAGGAAGCAGTATCAAAAATAAAATGGACGATTGCATTTTGTGATTTATTGTGATTTAAAGAGTATTGCCTTCGAACAAGATACAACAAGCAGAAGATAAAAACAAAGAAGTAATGATAATATTAATAGGGAGAAAACAACAGATGTTGAACTAAGTAAATTAGGCTTACATTAAAACATTTTAGGACTTCCCATCGGATAATGTATCATATTAACAGAATGAAATAGAGCCATTAGTGAACTACTGTGGAGATTTAAAGCCGAACTGTGACTGGGAGTTTTACTTCAAAATAGTAAACACATTTTAAAGGTAAAACATGTGTAATAATTTATCAAGAAATGAAAAAGATACAACATTCTGATATAATATAATGTTGAGCTTTTCTCACCAAGAGAAATGTAGCCTCACAGGTGATGGCATTAATGGTGAAGAAATACAGGCTGAAGAAATAAGGTGCTTTTTGCTATTCAATCTTCTGATTCCCAGAAAATCTAAAAACTTCTCTCATTGGATTGAGAGCAATCACTCAGGCTGAACACTACTAATGTTTTATTTCAGTGATAGGTGACGCTTTTTAAACCTTTAGAATCATTCTGAAATAGACACAGAAGGATTTTCTGCTCTTTAATGCTTTTTCTTCATCACAATCTATTCATCCAACACACCTTTCTATGTTGTGTAGGTGGGGTCGGGAGACTGACAGAGTGCTGCTTGACTTATCTGTTCTGAAAACAGTATGCATCATTTTTTTTTAGTAAAACAGATGCTAAATGCTTGCCTGCATTGATAAATGAACTAAAACAACACACAAAATGTATAAATCCAGAGTTTTCTTCAGCTATATGAGATTATATGAGTTGAAAAGTAAGCCAACGGCCTCCATCTTCACCAGCTCTCTGTGAAAAAGCTGTCTTGTCTCTGGTGCTGTTTTCTGACAGTAGAAGAGCACTTTTTGGACTGAACAATTTTTTATGTAAGTAGAGAGGGGGGTGAGCATTAAGAATTGTTATCAAAACATAGAAAGGTGATCAATTATAAATAAAAACACATCTGTTATTGTATCTGTCTATAACTGTCATATATTTGTACAGTATTATTATTGTATTGGGGCCCATAGTTTATAAACATCTTCAGACCGTTCTCATATGGAAGGAAATTTTTTTTTTTAATACAATTTTTTTAATATAATGTTTACCATGGGCCCCTAAAATCCTTTCACTTTTTCACCCCTTTTGAGCCCCTGTAATACTAAATGTTGATGATGAATAAAAAGATTTAAAAGGTTTCCTGAATTCAAATGCATTATATGCTCTCGTTTCCCTTTTATAATGCTTCTATGTTACCCGGCTTTGCACTACAGTTAAGCCCTGTTGGCATATTAGCATATATTTCAGTCTTTATGCCTTATTTTTGCTTTTTTTTGACATTAAACAATGGAAATATTTCCATGGCAAGACTAGTGACCAGTGGAGTATGGAGTCAGAAAGGAGTCAAAATGTTAGTAAACTTATAAATCTTAGTATAAAACAGAAAAAAATAAAAGTTGAAACATAAACAAATATAAATTTATATTGAATGTCAAATTTTTACCTTATAATCTGAGAAACTAATAAACCAAACATAAAATTATAAAAATTTAATCCACATTTTTTCCCCTCAACCTAAAAAAAACTCAAATTTCAGTTTACTATATGTACTACACTTTTTCTTTTTCTCCCCCTTTTTTTATTGCAGTTTTGGATTTTATATTTTCAGATTAAAATCCATTTCTTTTGCTTTCTTTTTTTTCTTTTTTAAGTTTCAAATTCCCTTTTCACTTTCAGGATTTTTTTTTCTTTTACATTTTCAAATCAGTTTTTTTCACATTCAGATTTCAACCCCAATCTGGCCGAATTGGGCGGGGACATTTGGTTCACAGCTTGCAGCAGCTCTGGAGACATATCCCGTTCCATGTTGCATTCATGGTCTGTGGGCATCCATCTACTTGGTGAACACATTCTCTGCAACATTTATTTGCCTTTTTGGTAAAATCATGTGCAGCTTGGCCATTTAAGGCTTTTTATGTGAGAAGGAGGCTTGACAGACTGAAAATTTGCTACTCCTCTTCGCCCAGAATTTCAGAGTATCTGAAAATTGAAATAACTAGAAGGAGTTGCGTCATTTATGCTAACATAAACCTCTTGCTGCAGCCAGGTTTCTGTAAGGCAACACAAGTCAATGTGATTATCACAAATCAAGTCATTAACTAACAAACTTTTTGAAGAAAGAGAGTTCTTATGTTAAATAATTTTTTTTTCTATTGTGATGTGTTGTTTTAGTTCTTTTTTTCCCCTATGAATAAAATCAGATCTTGAATGGAAGGGCAATTCCAGTGCTAAAACAATTAATTGGATTAATTGTGATATATAATAATTTAGTAAATAAGTAATTTCAATCATTTCTAATAATTTAGTAATCAATTAATCGTTAACTAGAATATACTCTAAAACATGCCTTTAGCTGACAAAGCAACCCATTTAGAGCAATAATTATACCAAGATTATAAAAAATATCGATATTCTCTATCCAGAACTCCTCAAGTCCATAAGTTTTAGTTTCACCTGGTTTGATTTTGTGAAAAATCTTCTTACAGGAACCTTATACAATCGGATTATTAATCGAATAATAGAAAGCATAATCAACAGATTAATGATTTTTCAAAATAATCGTTAGTTGCAGCCGTAGGCACGTCATTGTTTCCTAAACAGCTGATTGGTTGTTCAGTGGAGCGTTTTCTAGGATTCAGATCAATCCTCAAAGCTTGCCTGCCCTGAGGCAGGTTAGCTGTTCAGAGATCATTACCATGATGACTAGCCTCACTTAGAATGAATCCAGCTTAGTGATACTTGAAATTCAGGTTTGTGAATGAAGCTGTCTTAATGTTTCTTGTTTCATTTGGAGATGAATGCATGTTTTTTGTTTTTTTACAAATTAGTACATCACAATTCCCCTTTAGGGTTTTATGCATTTTGTTCATTAAGAATTCTTAAAATTAACATGCTATAATGAAGCATATAACATCGTTACCTATATGTATATCTATAAGAATTGCCTACTAGGGCAGTGAATTGCAATAAAGTATATAATTTTGAAATTAAGAAAGTCATACTGGGCTGGGATTTATTGTATAAGAGTAAGAATGTTGTGAAATGTAGTGTGTCACCTATAGTTTATTCTCATGCATAAACTGGTTCGTCTTGACAACAAGCCTGCTGTTTGTTCTTTTACCACCAACCACAGGAGCTCCTACATAATTTGTATACATTTACATATAAATTTCTTAAAGAACAAAAATATCTTTTCCTGTTTCCTTTTATCAACATTGATATCTACATACTGTTCTTAGTTGATAGTTGATATGAGACAAAGAAAAGAAAAATCCCCTCATAAATGTCTGATATCAATTCTTGTTGACAACTACTTCAAATGCTTATTTATTCATGTATTTGCATATAACATGTATATAGTGTTGCATCTTAACCTTTTATGTACATTCTTCGCTCTAGATCTCAAAATTTTACAAACAACAGATAAAGTAAAGACACCGAAAAGAATGTTATAATAATAATACCATACATTTGCAGTTTCTTCTGTTGTAGAACGGCCAAAAGGACTGTGTGTGTTTGACTGTGAAAAGGCTATGTGAAAAATAGAAAATGAATATGACTCTCTTAAGTGCATCAAAGCTTCAGTCTTTCAGACTACTCTGCTTATTCATAGACAGACCTAGCTTAGCCTCTTTATATGAACCTTGAAATAAATTGTTCTATCAAGTGTAACCAATATGCTTCCAACTTTTCTAAGTGGAAATGACTGCTCTCAAAAAAGCTACAGCTTCAGCTTCAAGGGTAGCTTGTTAGTCTAAATGGAAGAGCATTTTGCTTTGAGATAAAAAGTCTTGAACGACAATATTTCCAAAACGGTGTCTGTCTATCAATGCATAGTGTGTTATAATAACTATTTTATTACAAAATTATTGTTGCCTGCATAAACATACATACCCCCCCGCCACCCCACACACACACACACCCTGACACACACACAGAAACACAGCCCTACATACTAAATGAATGTATCACTTAACCTGGTATCATCTCAATGTTTTGATGTTGAAATACCTGATGTTAAAATATCATATCTGTGCACCAGCCCAGACGTTAAAATGTACTCTTGTCCCTAACCCTGTGATCAAATCATGTACAAATGGCTATTGACCAAAAAGTAAGAAATCCAAACAGAGCAAAGATACAAAAAGTTAAATTAACCTTGAAGTAAATTCATTACAAATAATCTTTATTATAAATTCCACAATTCTAATTTTCTGTCTCAGTTTGAAAAATGTCTTTTATACTTCCTGATAATGATTAATTCCCATGTTTTAACCTAAACAATCCTGCTTCTTCAATATAAAAGAAAAAAATTAGGCTTTTAATAATTCAAGGCTTGTTAGGATTATCTGGCATACAATGCATTAACTAAGGATAGATCCTGGAATAATGGTGACCAAGCCCATGTGCAAGGATAACACAAATTTAAGTGCATTTAATTGGCTTTGCTTTGGAGAACCATTCAGCTATTTTAGAATTGTCATATAGCTTTAACAATATTACCTTATATTTTTATTGTTTACCCTCTGTCACATTCTGAAAGCCTGACAGTTATAGCAAGCATGTAAAGAGAGAAATGGTTGCCTGTTTATATCCTGACCTTTTAAAGGCAGAATCGTTTGAATGAGAACACACACACACACAACACAAGAAGGAAAAGAAAGGACAACCCTCAAAGGCCATTATGATCAGTTAGTAAAATTCTGTGTAAATGTCACACAACTTCTTGCATTATTGTGTATGTGAGGTCGTGTGGGGACTGGAAATATATGAAAATGAAGGTTTAGCAGGTCTGCATTTGTAAAAAATATACATCAAACATCAAAACAACATATTTTTTAATGAGAAAAAATATATACATCACCACATAGAACATTAATTTATGTGTTTATGTCTTCTTTTATGATATTGTAATTTTATGGAATCCCATCTGGAACTTGATGGGATTTTAACCCTTTAAAGCCCGATCCAAGAATAAAACAAAACAGAAAATTACTTTTTTTTGGTTTGAAGTCCTTATTTGGCCTTTTAACAAAATATGTAAAAAGAAAAAACAGAAATACATTTTTGATATTAATTTATACTATGCAATAAGTCAAGATAATTTTTTGTGCAGTCTTCTGCCCTCGGTTATCAGGTATATCTGATTGTGTACAATAGGATTTTGAGCAAAGTTTTTACCATTAAATTATGCAAAAGGTGTCAGACGCAAAACATTTCAGAAACCGTAGGTATCAAATATGATACATTTGGCATTATAGGGTTAAAGACTTATGATAAGCACAGTAATAGTTTCAAGTTTGAAAAACTCTACCATGAGATAGCTTCATGTATGATATTATAGTATATTAGAGCATTTTGTATCATGTCAAATAATGACTGAATGCAAAATATGGGTGGAATTAGCAGGGAAAAACAACAAGAGAATAAAAACAAGAAAAAAGTAAAGTCATACAGCTAATTACCTTTGAAGAGTTTTTAAACTAAATACCACATAAAAGCAAGGAAAATATCTAACATTGGTGTTTTGAAATTGAATTAATATACAGATTATTTAATGTTATAAAATCAATAATACAAATACTGTAATTATTTCTTGATAGATCCAGGTAAGTACCTCATATATCCATACTTTTAGACCCCATCCCCTAAAAGTCATTTGTATTTACTTTTTGACTTCTAAAAACTTCAATAATCCTATTTAAGTTCCAGGAGTCTTTAAAGCCTTTCAAGGACCAATCTTTTTTAATCAGTTGTGTGTAAGCACAAAAAGATCTTAAACATGAAGGGCAGTGATTCATGTTTACCAGAAGTAAGATGTGCTGATTTCGTAAATGAAGTGCTTTTAGAAGTTTGTTCTGGAGCTTTTTTGATAAGGCTGGCTAAAATCTAAAAATCAGTCTTTGGTGCCTTGCTTTCTTCTTTCATCAACCTCTCACGAGAAATGTATTTCCTCTTTCAAAACAGCGAGAAAAAGGTAATCTCAGCTCCATTTCTTTTAACAATCTCTGACTTTTTTCAGTTCTGTTCTTCCCCTCAATTGGAGCCTTTTTTCCATCTTTCATCATCTTTGACTAGCAAAACAGGGTTTTGGCGCAATATAACTGAATTCTTTGAAGATCCTTTATTTTTACCCTTTCTAGTCACACATAGGCAAATAAATAATAACATAAAGGGAAACAATTATGAAACATAGCTTTTAGTTCTCTAAGTATATTAGTTTGTTACAAAATGTAACATGCCTTAAAATCAAAGCTGTGTGTCCTATGTAGTGGACAACACTTGTATTACCTCTCAACAAAGTCTGAGCCCTCTAATGGCCATAAAACATATTTTTACATCTTGGACATAAGCTAAAATAGAGAGGTTGCTGCCCTGTTTATATTAGGTGCCAAAAGAGCCACTATACCTTGAGGAGGAATCATTTCACTCTGTCTCATATAACCTTCTGTGATCAGAGAAAGTGGGTATTTGTTTACAGTGTGGTTAAGATAGGCGCTGCCTGGTGGGAGCCTTCTTACATCAATATTTTCCAAATGCTCGGTTTCACAGGTCAGAGGGGCTGTTGCTCAGACAGCTAAACCAATGGAGATTACTCAGAGTTATATGATTAAAGCGAAATACCTTTTTGGCAACAATTTTGATGAAGAAATGTAAATATACATAGTTTAAGTAAAAAAATGAAAAGGATTTGGGTTCATATAGGTTTTGGTCTTTAATGCTTAATGCTTTGCCAATTAGGGCAAATCATGACCAATGAATGCAGCTGTTAAGCATCCTCCATAGGCATATGTGTCATCTGTATTGTTGCAAGGCCTCAAATAGATGATCAGTGTTTTTACTTAAAAAAATAACTGATCTTATGCACAAATGAGTGCAGTTGAAAGCCTCAAAGTGTCACGTCTTAGTTGTGGTTTAGAGGACCCAAATGCAGAGGCAAAGAGGATGAGGTGAATTCCTGTAGTTTTAATGGTAACACAAACAATAGGGGGCAAAATCCAAAAATCCAACTTAAAATGTTACACAGACCAGAACCATGGAGCCATCAGGGGAAAACAAGCACAAGGAGCCAGGGAGAGACGAGGTGAGAAGACAACAGCGATGACAGTACCAGCAACAAGGAACCAACAAGGAGTGACTGCAGAGGAAGAGTATATGTAGCTGACAGACAATGGCAGGGCTAACGAGCTGACAAGGAGCAGGTGTGAGGAAACAACGAGGGAGCCAAGGGGAAAGGAACACACACAAGGGGGCAACAGAGGAAAACAGAAAAACCTGAGAACTAACATAAAGCTAGAAACTACAACCAAATAGGAATTAAACCAATACAACTAGAAAACAAGGAGTAAAGTAAAGCAAAACATAATTTGTGTCATGGTGTCAAAACCATGACACAAATAAATTAATATTGCTGCTTCTCTGTATAGTGGTGGTAAAGGGGAATGCCGTTTTTTTTTTTTACATTGGGCCCTTGATTTTACATTTTTACATCATGTTCTACTCACCCATATGAGTTTTGTGTCATTTGGAGCTGTTCTGAAGATATTCCGTTAGGTTATATCCAAGTAACGTCTTCCTATGGACAAACGACTTGAAGGCACAAACTAAACTGTTCATAATTAACATTTATGGTACGCCAGCATTCATAACACGTAGCCGAATCACTGTCCCCCAGACATCCGCGGTTATATTTTTCATATTTATATTTTTTTTAAAACAAAGCGGAGTGTGAATGCCATCATCCGCGCGCGCCAGCTACCGTTCATTCATCCTGTCCGCTGAACTGCTGCTAGTTTTACTCACATGCCTGAAAGATGTCTAGTGCTACTACCACAGATGATGTCGCTCTCGAAATGGAATTGAACGATTCAGATTAGCTAGCAGAATGAATAGAATGGGTAGAGCGTAGCCGCCTGTTGCCCGGGCTGCCTATCACAACTGCAGTCCGGTGCGCGGATGACATACACGCGCCGCTTTGTTTTAAAAAATATAAAAAATATAACCGCAGACCTTTAAGAGAACATACAGAAGTTTGTTATTGTGTTATTTCAGGAATGAAGCAATATGCATGATAGATGTAAAGAATTAGAAAAAACATCAACAATACTCTAGCTTAATTTAATTACTTTTATCATCATAAAGGTTTCCTCTTACTCTTTTACCCCCTTTAGGTTTTAGTTTCTGGGTACTTTCTTCAAAAAAAGTATCTTGGAACATTTTCAGGCCTTTATTGCAGGACATGAAATAAATGTCAGCTTTTTGATGTGAGTTCTCTGGACCACGCACTGTCGGGCAGAAAAGACATTTTGCTCCCATGCTGAACAATCATAAAGGAAAAGAGCACCCACGTTAAAGATGCAAACAGACCAATTTCTCCACTGAAAGTAGCTTCAATAAACTACACTGCATTGCAGGCTGTGCAAGGCATCCTTTAGAAACAGGTGCAGCTGAAAGCACTCACGCTGATTTTTATGTCTGCCCTTCTCCTACAGCACATTTAATCACACTATAATAAGTCTGAAGTAGTTCTTGAATAAAAAAATGAGTTTTGCATATTCAACACTCATTTATGATGCAGTTTAGAACTAATTACTAATCAACCTTTGTCTGCTAGGAAAACAAAAAGCCCTAACATGGAAATGGTTTAGATGTAAGAGGGAATTATATTTAACATGCACATATGGACATAAATAACAGTCTTTTAAGTCTTAGTTTTCTTTGCCATAATTAGCAAGATACCCCCCTAGCCCCTCCCCCCCAATGAGCCTGAGTTGTCCTGTCCAGCTGATAACACCTTGTGTTTCATGTCTGGACACTAAGCGGGCTACTCCAAACCAACTTATCTATGTGCCATAACACGAGCCCCTTCTACTGCAGGCATTAATAAAAGCGATAGCAGTAGAAAGCAAATGTTGCAGCCAAGATTTAAACAAAAGTAGTAAGGGAATAGAGCCAGACAACTGCTGGTGGCTTGGTGTTGAATGGTCTAAGAACAGAACAATTTATATCTGACAAAACCACACTTAATAGGATGTCATAGTGTTGTAGGTACAGATTTAATCTCACTATGAGAGCAGTTGATCCATATAAAATATGATGTCTCAGAAACAGATGTTTTATAATTTGTTGGGAAGCGGAGGATATTTCTACCTGGGTTTTATATTAACACTACAGGGTCCTTGTTCAGCAAAACCTCCCTGCTTTTCAGACTGTTTCTGTTTGTGTTGTCCTTTATTATTACATATAAAGGACAGCTTTCAAAGGTGATCCATTTACTCGACATAATAAAGTCAGTGATTACCGTTTTTTTTTTAATCGATGTTTTGAAGGAGAGGATGTGCCAATTGGGTACAGAAACATGTAATAAAACAAATGCAATAATAATTATTCTCGTTGTACAGATGTGAGAGGAACTGATCTGTGACATGCAAGCTGTGTACAGGAAAAGTTGTGAGATTGGCCTTATGTACAATTCAATTCAATAAATTTGTTGATTTTTATGTTGATAGCTATAGGCAAGAACACTACATTTCAGAGTCAAATGTTGTACTTTCTACTCCACTTTGTTTCAAGGAAGCTGCTAGTTACTTTTTCCTTTTTGCTCAGCTTAGCTTTGTAATACCACTATTGCTGTTTTTCTTTATTGAAATGCAGTTTCAAAATGCGAGGTAGGAGTGGATCTGGACACCTCTGTTTTAGAGATTTGCACATTCCACAAATGTGATAAACTCAGGGCAGATATTATTTATAGTTTATACATTTTATCAAGGTGTAAGTTGTTCCCATGTGGCCAAGCTCTTCAGTCTTATGAGTCTCAAAGCAGAGCTGTAGTTTCTTTGTGGTGATAGGTTCAACCGTAAACCTCTATTCTACATTGAAAGTGTGAGGAGAATCAAGACACTCTTGTTTTCTTTTGGTCTGTTTTTAAATAGGAAATAATAATCAAATGCTGTGCTTTTTTTTTCTTTTGGCATTTTTATGCTGAAGTTCCTTCCAGGTGGCGTAGAATCTGTAGCAGGTGGTTCTACGCATCAAAACATCAGTTGGTTTTTAAAAGTTCTAGGTTCTTTAAAATTACTCTGAAAATTATACAGAAATGTTCTGATAAGAGAACATTTAATTTGTATTTTTGAATACTGAACTACTTTTAAATGCATGTACTTTTAAATACCTAAATATTCTAAAAAGTGAATACTTCAGTACTCTAAATTGAGTAGGTTATGGACTAAGTAACTTTTACTTGTAGTTGACTAAGATTGGATAATGAGTATCAATACTTTTACTCAAGTACTGCTGTTTAGTAATTCATCCACCATTTATGGTTCTTTTTGCACTGAATCTGCAACACACAACAGATTGAGTGAAGACACATCTTCTGAAAAGGATGATCTGTTTTCCATAATGTTCTTCACTTTATGTTTCTTTACTGAAGAATTCCTTATGAAGAATAATTATTCTTTGTGAATTTTATGTGCACCACACAGACCAAAGCATGATTTAAGAAATCGTGCATACAGTCATACGTGTGACTGTACATTTCACCTTCATACATCCCAATTGTGGGGAAATGACTGCAGTCGCACATGGATTTACCCAGCATTGAATGCGTATGCTGTATATGTGTCATGATTTATCTAAGGCTCTGACCCACATGCAGAAGACCAAACAGAGAGACCAGGGAAAAGTTTAACAGGTTTTATTGAGAGTTGGTTGAGAGGAGTCCAGTGCTTCTCTGAACACTGTCGAACCGGGACTGAAAAGTGAAGGGGAAGATTCTACGATAAGTTCAGGCGCATTGGGAAATTTGTGTCTTCGATTTGAAGAAGTGATTTAAGGCAACAGGATTCATGTTTCCAGAAAAAGGTGTCTCTTGTTGAATCCAGTTGGTGTGGGTTGTTCTAGTGAATGACTTGCTCGTTGGAGCGTGGACAGGGTTTACCGAGGTTGCTGTTTTTCCTTGAGGAATGGAGGAGCTGACTGCCACTTAGTTTTCCTGCAGTACTTGAACTGTTCCTTGTGGAGATGAATCCCCTGCTCAGAGAGATGCCCCAACAATTCTTGGGGAAAAGTGGATCCAAACCACTAGCTTGAATCCTCAGCTCAGTTTGATGCTCAAAGAATCCTTCCAGGGGGAGAAGGTCCAAAACATCCAGTTTGCAGGATGACTTCCTGCC
>NW_015150913.1:484243-506946 GCF_000732505.1 Cyprinodon variegatus | reverse complement strand
ATTTACTTTTGTGTGTTTTTGTCAGGCAGAAATTTATTTATACCCCCTGAGGGTGTAAGAGGTTAAAACTCATGTTGACAAAAACTCAGCAAAACTCAGCTTGGCTAGAGTACCCAAAACTGGCAAACACTCTGGCGTCGAGGTAGTGGCAGTAAGCAGCTTAAGTGTCCTCCAGTAATGAGGTAAGCATCTGCAGGTGTGTGACGAGGCCAACGAGAACCAGGTGCCGCCTGGTGGTGGAGGGAAAACAAACAAAAGCACAACCCACAAAAACTGGATTCCTAACAATATGTATAATAACCAGAAGGCCCCCACCACTAGTTCAAACAACAGTGCTTTTACCACATCATTGTGATTCCCCAAATATTTCTATTAAAGGAACGTCCAACCATACTGTGAAATGCAGTTGATGTTTAAACTATGGATTTCACAAAACAAGAATAAAAGAAAACAGAAGCCAGCCAGCAGATACAGTGCTTGTGTAAAGTTAGTTCTGTTACCCATTTTTGAATCACAAAGAGGCACACAGCTATCCATGAGGATGTCTTCTGCTCCCTAAAAGCTAATTCAAATGTTATACTATTTTATATTTTATAATATTAAAAAGTTAATGCCCTTATAGCAATATAAGTAGGGTCAATGCTCAGATTACATTTGGAAGTCAACTCCCCATTATAAATAGCAATTTGATATATATATATATATATATATATATATATATATATATATATATATATATATATATATATATATATATATATATAAAATGTGTGTTATATGACTAAGCAGCAAACGATGGCTTTCCCATGTGGCTTGCTTTGGATGCTGTTCAAAGGCTGTGAAATACCAGACATGTTAATCAACTCCCTAAAATATTAATCATTTTTCCTTATATTTTATTCAAGTCAAAGAACCCTTCGCTACTTTGTTCGTATAAATAAAGTAATATTTCTGATATAATAAAACTACAAACGTATTAATATAGTTTAAAGTTACTCAAGGAATGTAGTTAGTTTCTACTCATTCAGCGTGTTGCTTGATGCAAAAACAACAAAGGATTTATTACTTTTCCTTGTTTACCTGTTTTCTTGTATAGAAATCACAGTGGCTAAATGGAGTCAAACAGTTTATCTTTCACATGTTATTAGAATTCTTTAGATACAGCAATATGATGCCTTTAGTTTTTTCAGCCTACTTCATGTTGTTAGGGAGGTTATTTGTGAGTGTTTAGACCATACATGCGCAGGAATAACGTAAATGAACTCACCTTCCAAAGTAAAAGGTAGTTATTCCCTCTTCATTTATAATTTTACAAAGTGGGTGCTTAATTTGTCTTAAAGAACCAGATTAGTTTGAGCAACATTTTCTGCCTTGCAAATAAAATCAGAATTTTGCAGCTACATTTTTGATATACCTGGGTTTTCAGTGTGTTACATTGAAGATCTGAAACATTTAAGAGTCACGCAAAAGGAGGAGAAAAAAAAACACTTTATCACAACACTCTAAAATATGATGTCAGCCTTGGGTGTGAATCTGTCCCTCAGTGTTGCCTTAGGGACAGACTGTTTATTTTTTCCCACAGGATTAAATTCTCAGCCAACACCATCTCTTGCTAATTAGATCACTGTGATGGTTCATGTATTTAAATGATCTGTATACATTAGATAAAGACAAAAGTCAAAACAAATGCATTGACTTAAGAACATTTTTTATAGAATTCAATAAAAAATACTTAATAGAGTGAGGTACAGCTCTTAAAAGTTTAATTAAATACCAAGGGTTTTTTTTCACAGCTTTTCTTTTGTAGTAATGCAACTTCTGAAGGGATATCATCCATCCTTCCCAATAACCTTGTAATGGCTCTTATTTTGACAAAATCTCACAAATATGAGACTGAAATCGTTCTCTTTGAGATCTGTGATGCGGATAATTTGCACTATCCTCCAACAAAAGCACAAAATGTGGCTGTAAGAGATGTGACTGCTGTTATTACAAGTGAAGAGTCAACAATGTGAAGCCGACTACTGCCCAGGGATATTTGAACATTGAGTAACTCAACCATCTGCTTCCTAGCTAAATTTCTCTCTTTTTCCTTTTTCTCCTTTCACACGGACACACACACACAACCTTTCTTCAAGACCACTGTTCCTCTGGGAGCATGTGCAATGCAGCGATCCAACACTAATTCTACTGCTTCTGCTCACTATAATCCAATCTGCTCTATTGGGGTAAGACACAACGGGGCAAACAGTAAAGAATTCCCAGAAACAAATAAACAACTACACTGCTGCTTGTGTGCCTGGGATATCATTGCAAGAAGATGGGATTTGAATCTAGTTTGACCAAATAGACGTGTGCAGTCTCATCTCTTCCTACATAAAATCAATCACTCTGTGCCCAATTTCTATCAAATCTACTTAGATAACAAAACTTACTAGTTTAAACTAGCTAAAACAAAACTAACGATTGGGAAAACTCCTCTTTGGTGCACCACTCCAGAGATTTAAGAGAGTAATCTTTTTAAAATTCAGTCTGCTCCACTTCCAGCGAAGGATTCTGAATATTTTACCCTCCACAAATGAGAGCTCAGTGCTGAATTCCTTGATGGCAGTGATCATGACACGGTAATTAGTGAGATGGCTACGTGATGATGATAGTTATCATTTTGCCTTCATTAAAGGCTGTCAATCCCAGTTCATTTGGAGCTATTGAAAATTATGAAGGAAAACAAAATCCTCCATGGACTATTTGTTCATGCATGAAATAACAACTCTTAATCAATTTTAAAAAAAAATAGGCAACATCTAGTGTTTGGTAGTGACTGCATATGGAATGTTATTCATTAGGATTACACTCTCTTCCCAAACCAAACTTGGCAGTGAAGGAATTCAGGTAATGTGATCTTGATATTTTTTTGTCTAACCATAAAAAGATAGGGAAACAGCATTCTTTAATGTCATGATACTGCCAAAATTATCTCATATTTAACATCTTTCGATTTCCTTATTTTCCTTATTTTACTTACTTTCCAAACAGGGGTTTCAGCCAAACTGGAACAGTGTGATAGAAACATGTATTTATTGTACGGCTTAAAGCTTACTCATTAGACTGCCTTAATCAAATAAAGTTACCTACACATGCTTCTCCTTTATGAACTGAGATACCAGATTTTCATCTAATTCCTTAATTTCATTACATAGAAATATGTAATCATACTGCTATCCAGCTTCCTTACAGAATAGAGTGTTGCAAAATCTGGCTAGTGCTCACAAAGTATTACCATGTGTCTTTGAGTGTCTTTTATTTTTTTTACTTTGCAAGAGTGGAGAAACCCCCATGATCCACCTTTTTAAAAGCTTCTAAAGATTTGCAATATTTTTGCCAACAGGAAGGGTACTTCTAGAGGAGTACTGAAATGCCCATCCAGGCTATCCATATTAACATCCATCATGGATAATGGTTTATTTAATTTGTCTAATAATGGTCTTTTTTTACTTTATCTGATTAACTCACTACTCACTGCCGCCCACATATACTGTACTGTATTATTTAAAAAATCCTCCCATGAAGGTGTTGCCCAGAGAATGTGCTGGAGGGGCAGTTGAGGACCAGTACTAGTCCCACTTGTGACTGCCAGCAGCACACTGGCATTAACAGCGACCCAAACATGGTGAGAAGAGCAGTTCCAGTGATGATAGTATTTCCTACCTCTGTCTTATTACGTAATTCCCTGACTTTTATCAGCACTAGACAGCTTTGAGGAGGGAGGTAGTAACCCTGCAACACAAAACAACTACAAATGTGCAGACTGCTTAACGGCATGTGTGACTTCCCCCTTTCCCCATTCGTTCTAAAGACGGAATTCTATGAAACTAAATTTCCCCAAGAGACTGGACATCATTGCAAATTATGGATGGTTGATGTGACACCTTCCTGCTGGGGGATGCAGGAATATTGTACAAAACCGATTTTTGAAGTGATGGACCAAATGCAAGAAATTTGTTCTTAAATTATTCCTACGAATGAATTAGGAGAATATGTCCCAGTCACAATTTTTCTGCATCTTCTTATCCTCTCTCATGTACAAACTAATTTTGTGAGTATTCCAGACTTAATGTACGAGTCTTGCACAGTCATCTTTACAGGCCTAGATGTAACCTAAATGACTACAGTAGTTGTTTCTTAGAAGCAATTGTCCATTTTATTTGGCTACATCATTATATAAATAAAATCTTTATTAGTTGATGACAGAACTATTGGACACTTGGAACTGAGGACACTTTTTTGATTTATTGTCTATTCATCAAAAGAAAGATCATTTAGAGATGAAACTACTATTGACATACCATCAGGAACAGAAAACAGATAGAAAATTCAGCAACACATGCAATGTTTCTCTCCATGGCTGCTCATTAGCTTTGTTATCACACAAAATGTGGAATGTTTGTGTTTGGCTCTGTCTGAATTAATCAAATTAGCGTTTTTCATGAAGATTTTAATGTTTATGCATTGTATGAAAGGGTGTGATGAAAGGATGACAGATGTCTGGAGTTGTATAGTAAACGTGTGCCTATGTATTAAAAGAAGATTTTGCATAATGTTGTTGTTAGCTGATGGTGAGCACATCAAGCATTTACATTGGACCCCCATCAGTAGTTTCCTTTGACTGTTTTTGGATCAAATGCTTTTTTTTTTTTTTTACACTTTTAGTTTTCTTTTCTTTTGTTTCTGATTTTATTTTTACTTCTGTAAAGCTCTATGCAACAAAATTTCGGTTTGTATGCACTCTGTGTATACAAACTGAAAATAAAGTTTGTCTAAGTCAAAGTCTAAGTCTAAAAAGCACAGCCACAGCGTTTACAGCTCTTGTAATTTATTCTCCACTTCTTGGCTTTTACTGGTCCTTTAATTCTGCTGCTCAGCTCTCAGTCAGCAGATCTCCAACCTTTAAAGTTTGTCTTCTTCGTCTTCAATGTCATTTCTATGAATGGAAACCTTGTGACAGGGCTGGCCAGTTGTAGCTTTCACACAAAGGTGTATGTAGCCTTACATGGAACTATTTGTGCAATAATGCAAATTTGCAGTTTCAGTAAAGCCTGCTCACTTATGCACAGTTGGTATTATATCTGGTTCATGAAGGTCATTTAGTTCATTTTCTGAAGTTAAGAACCTTTGTTGAATCTGATGTGGCACGTTCATAAAAAAAAAAAAAAATCTATACTTAAATGTTTAGATTTAAATATATATATATATATTTTTCCTTTTATCTGTGTATTTTATATCATGGAAATAGGTTATAATTACTGCACTCACACTGACTTTGATGTTTTTCTCAAATCACCTGAAATGATTATATTTTGTGTTATCCCCGCATAGCCAAAAATTTTACTGAACATTGAAGTAATTACTTATTATTAGCGTAATTCTTGTTTTTTCATGCACATGTGCAAAAAGGAAACCAAACGCTAATTTTGATTTTCACTGCATTTAGTTATGATATTGAGGTACCAGCTGTTCCTTAAGGTTGTTAATTCACTTTCTTTTAAGCAAATAATATAATATGAAACATTTCCGAATAAGTCGAAAATTGTTTGGCATCGCAGAAATATGATTTACAGACTTTATAAAAAGTAATCACCCTTGTCTTTTTTATTTTTTAAAATCTACCTTTATAGAACAAACATAAAAGAAAACTTCTGATTTTTTGTTTATATACTGCTAATAAACAGACAGGACTACAAAAGAGTGCATTGTAAGATCATTTCAACTGATCCATGTTGCATGTTTGGTTTCAGAAGGGGTTTCTGCAACAGGAAATTCAGTGTTGCACCTTATTAAGTTGAGGAACCCTATATCTTCATCATGATGATAACAGTCTGTATTCATTAATCAAGGTATGTCAGGGTTAGATTCAATGATGTTAGTTTATTTTCTATATATATGTGAAAAGTTCCAGATTGAAATCAAATGCCTGCAAAAATAAGACAAAAACATTCCTGTACTTGCTATATTCAAGGCTTTACTAAATCTGCCCTTTAGATACTACAATTAAGTGGCTTGCTGGTTATATTTTCATTTGTAGCCTCCTGCATGCTTCTCCTTCGCTCCCCTCCCTTGAAAACTGAAGTTGTGCAGTAAGCAGATTCCTGAAAAGCAAATACGAGAGAAATACCTCCAAGGATTAGTAACTAATCCAAGCTTTGGTGTAGGAGGCTCTGGACTCTGCCTCCTGTCCTTCAGAAAACAGACAGCTCTGTAGGCAGGGTCACCACTAATGGATCAGGGTGTTAGAAGTTTACAAGGAAGAGGGATAGGGATGCTTGTTAGAAGGCTGAGGGAGTATCAGCTGCCGATGTTTGTTAGTATGGATTGGATGAGGTTGGACTGCAAGTAAAAAAAGAGTAGCTGCCTAATTCTCTGTGTTAGAGTTAACAAATAAGTTGATATACGATAAAGAGAATTCTCTATTCTTCCAGAGAGTAAAATGCAGCAGTTATTTTAATCTTTGGGGTATTTACTGAACACTGTTAGACACTAAATTATTTGGTAGTGCAATTATTCTGAAAGAAAATGAACCATTTTTCTTTTGATTAATATAATTAATAAAAATTAATTTGACAAAATTATTATATTGACAGTATACAGGCTACTACCCTGGGTAGTAGCCTATGTTGGTGTTGCAAACCCATTCTTACTAGCATTCTCATTTAAACCTTCACTAAATTATCTAGGCATAAACTTTTAACTGCTAAGCTAAGATAGCATTTGTTTCAAGATTGTCAAACATGATTCTATAAATGTTGAAATTTTTCCCAAAGTTTTCAGGGAAAGATGAGGTACAAAGTCAAACAATGTGTTATACATTATGCCATACCATGTAGAAAAACATCAGTGTTTTGTTACATTCTCAGTGCACCAACATTTTTTATATTTTTTAACTTTGTTTGATAATAATAATAAGGTTCAAATGGTACTCTAAAAGACACAGGATTTATAAGTCAAAGCCAAATATTTTTTAAACAACATGCCCAGTTATGATGATGTAGACTGTGCAGGATGATGAAACTCAGATAATGATATAAGGGATCATGTTAAATCTAAGGACTAAAGCCAATTTGTCATGTGATTATAAGTAAATAAATAAATAAATAAATATACTTACCCTGTCTGACTTGTGTTTAATTGGGCTTTTGGGATTGATTGCTGTGCAGCGTTCTGAATCTGTTCTCTGGAGCGATCCTGACATTTGGGAACCTTGTTGTTCCAGGACTTTGAGCCTAGGAAATGTCAGCCTCCATCCACTTCAATCGGTTCTGCCTGACTTATAATGTACATCTTGTCTACCCATCACCGTTAAGCCATTTTCAGACCATTTCTTGTTTTATCAGTACAGTATCTATAAGCAACAGCATGCAGCTGCATGGATTTATGCCATCCTTAAAATTGTATTTCTCATAGTTTGACAGAAGCATTTAACTGTCTTAGAAAAACATTAAGTTGTGGTGTCATACATTACGTTTTTACTAATTGATTTATCTAGCTTATAATACTTTGTGTTACACAGGCAGAGCAAACAAAACAAAACAAAAGACAAAAAATTAAGAACGGATTTGTTTGCTACAAATACAGCTTTTGTAACAATAATTTCAGCCTTTGGCAAAAGGTTTTTATTTGCTAATCTATGTTACATTAATTATTTTATATTTTTTTAAACATTGATTGAGCTGTTATTATTCTGAAGACATATTCTAACTAAAACAAAATACCTTTTTTAGTGCACACTATATAGGAACCGTCTGCTTTGTTTGGTTTCCTTTAAATCTATGTTCATTTTTCTCAGCATTTAAGGTATGTTTTATTATATTTTTTGCATTTGCTGTTGCCATATAGGTTCTTTTCCTTATGCTCCCAATTGAAGGGTGTTTTAGTTAATTTTCTCATGTTTTTACTGATGATCCCATTTTGTCATACCATTGTTGACTCACTTATATCTTCCCTGTTGTTTTGGATGGGTTCTGTTAGTGGCTTCACACCAGCAAGCTCTGTATTAGCTTTATCCATTCACAAAATGTGCCACATTGTAACCCAGTCATGGATTAGCTCCCTATTTGGAAACAGTACCGTATCCACTTCACTCTTCATGTGTCTGAGCTCTCTGTCTGGCTTATCTGGATTTTAGAAATTGATGCATATTGGCCCATTACTAACAGACTCTATCCGCACTTCTGACAGACAAAGCAGGGGGGCTGTCTGTCATGCCACAGCACCACTCGACCCATAGGGTTTTTGCATTGATTAGAATGGTTTCTATTTGTGACGGGATGGACTATGCACAGATGATTGAGATTGTGTGAATAAGAGGGTCAATCATTTTCCATTAGCCAGAGCCATCTCCTAATCAGATTCCATTCAATTGTATTAACTAATTTCTTGCCCTGGTTTTGCCATTATTCAACCCAGGTGTTGCCAACCAGCCCTCCAGAGCTACTGATCTGCAGTTTATACCCCTGCTCCTGCAAACCTCAATCAAACCAGTGACTCATTACCCAGCCTTTGCCAAACTTGCTGGCATGCCCAAAAGATAAATATTTATTTGATTCAGCTGTGTTGGAGCAGAGATGTACAGTACCTAAATGTTATAGGGCAGTAGCTCTTGGGACCTGGAGTTGGAGAACCTTGATTTAAGCCTTTAATTGGTTCTTGTTTTTTTTAGTGGGTTCTCTTGTTGGATGTATATCTCCATGCCAAGTTTCTGTTCTGTATTTTTTTGTCAACATCTTCATTAAATCCCTCAATTTATAATGCTACCTTTGTCACGGCCTTGATTATGTTATGTTTTACTTTGCTCCATGTTTTCTAGTTTTATTGGTTTAATTCCTATTTTGTTGTATTTTCTGGATATATTTGAGTTCTAAGGTTTTTATTTGTTTCCCTCTGTTGCCCTCTTGTGTTGGTCTCCTTTTCCCTAGCTCCTTACTTTGCTGCTCTTTTCACACCTGCTCCTAATCTGCTTGTTAGTCCTCTCTTTGTTCAGTTTCCTATAAATACACTCCTTGTGCAGTTCCTCAGTGCTGGTTCCTCGTCTTACTTCACTTTACCTCGTCTCACCTCGTCTTACCCTGGCTCTTCGTGATTGTTTTCACCTGATGTCTCCATGGTTATGGTTTGTTTTACATTTTTAATTTTGATTTTTGGATTCCTGCCTCTGTTACCTGTGTTTATTCAATAAAAGAACTACAAGAACTCACTCCTGCCTCTCATCCTCTGCATTTCGCACAAAATCCTCAAATGAAATCGTGACAGCCTTGAGGTGTACTGTACCTCTTAATCTTTTTTTCAAAACCTCAATCACAGAAGCATGGCACTTTGTGTCAACAGAACTTTGAAATTCAATTTTTCACCTTAAAATTTTTATGTTTATTTTTATGATCAGTTTTAAGATCAGTTTTGATAGCATTTTATCTTCAAATACAACCATGATGGTACTTTACAGTCTTTCTGGTTCTACTTTTGAATCATGAAGGTGTTGCAAAACAAAATAAACAGATCCATCCATCTATACATCTAGCACGCTTATCCCAAGTGGGGTCGTGAGGGGTGCTGCTGCCTATCTACAGCAGTCAATGGGCGAGAGGTGGGGTACACCCTGGACAGGTCACCAGTCCCTCGCAGGGCAACACAGAGACAAAAAAACATTCACACACACACCTAAGGAGAATTTAGAGAAGCCAATTAACCTAACAGTCATGTTTTCGGACCGTTGGAGAAAGCCGGAGTACCCGGAGAGAACCCACGCATGCTCAGGGAGAACATGCAAACTCCATGTAGAAAGACCCCGGGTCGGGAATCGAAGCCAGAACCTTCTTGCTGCAAGACAGCTGTGCTACCCACTGCGCCACTAAGCTGCCCATAACAGATCTATAAAGGGAAAATACTTTTTTTGTTTTGTTCTTTTTTATAGAATTGCATATAAAGCATATATATAGCATGTCACGGACAGATTAACTATTGGTTTTGATATTGAAATATATGATTTCATTGTTGACATCTAATTTGCCCTTTTGCAAGTTTGAATATTGCATGACTGTAACAACACCTTTGAGTGCTACACAAAAACCCTGTTATAGATCTTCATAATCTGGTTTAGATGACATGAGAAAGAGACTTGTGAGGAGAACAAAGACAGATTAGAATGGCATGATTTGCAGCAGATATTCAGCACTCATTAAAAGATAAAGACGTTCATGGCAGGGTCAACTTATGAGCTGGAACTAAAAGGATTTCAAGTCTCATATATATCAGGGTAGGACCTACAAAGTGCTACACTAGGTTCTCACTACCACACTAGCAAATGTAGTACCAATGGACTTTCCATGCGGCTTATGTCTGCCTCTGAAATGTAGCGCTGGACTTCAACAGTGGCATCTGCAGTCACATTTCATGATTTTCTGGCCTGCATCACACTTGCATCTAAAGGATACCACAGTATGTTACCTAAGAGAGAAAAGCAGATGTTAGCAAGAGTAATATGTAAAAGAAATAACTTGTCACAAAATAAATAACCACCTCCAGTGGTATCATGAGAAGTGGAAGGCTTGGGTGTTTCATTAAAGCTCTGTCAGGAATGCATCATTGTGGTACATTCAGAGGTCAGTCTCTCAATTGCCTAGGTGGCTTTGGTTTGGCTGAAAAAAAGGATCATTTTGAATCTGGGATCAAGGAGGGTAGCTAGAGCTAGGATGCTCATAGTTTGCATCCAAGGAAGCCTGTCCCATAGTTGTTTGATGAGGTGGTCTCCAACTTCGAGGGAAGCTGGTGCTGCTGGCTTTGTCATCTCCTCCTGAAGGGTCTGCTCCAACATCTTCATGAGGAGAATGACTTTGGAGGCAGAAACAGTCTCCTCAGCAGACAGCTCAACAGTATCAACATAGAATGGATGCAGCAAAGAAAGGCACCCTCTAACAATGTTGAACTCCTCTGATGTTAGAAGTGGAATGTCAGTTTGCAGACCAGCTAATGCTGCTCCAGCTGGCTCCCTTATCTCAATCAGATGCTGCAGCATTAAGTACAGTATGTGCTATTCCATTTGGTTTCCACCTCTTGCATCAGCTTCTGTTCTTGTAGCCCAAGATGACTCTGTACTTGTGAAAGCGTCTCCTTGTAAATACACAGATAAAAAGACAATTAAATCACTGTAGCAATAACATAAAACAATTAGATTTATAATCAACTGTATTAATGGGAAGAGCATACCTTAGCAGTGGTGCTGCCTTTAAAGTAGCCAATCAATTTCCATGCTTTGGCCCTGATAAGGCACAGGGTGCTGGTCAAGTGACTTCTTCACCACCAGATTCATCGTGTGGGGGATACAAATACGATGCCGAAGCTTCAACTCTATCACACAGGCAACCATATTAGTCACCAAGGCAAGTCACCTTGTTAGTTATCCCCCACTCCTCCATCATGGATCTTTTCACATGAGCTTTATTTTCAACCATGTGTGACTGGAGGAATGACTGCACATCCAGCAGCACTGCATTGAGCCTCGTTTGGTCATCCAGGAAATGGCATGTTACAGCCAGGTAGGCATCCGTGTAGATGGATATCCATCTATCAGATTTCTCAAACTTTAGCCTTAGCCTTCTCCTTAGAAGACTCAAATGTTTCTTTCACCATGGTCTTTAGAGCCTAAAGTAAAAAACATAGAGTCATGAGGCAAACAAAGTACGCTTACATTTAATGAATGCATCCATATATGCCTGCCGAGTTGGAAGAACATAATGAGGATCCAATTTGGCCACAAATGCCCTGAATCCATCCCCATCCACAATGATGAAGGGTTGGGTGTCCTTCACTACAAGGCCGACCAGGAGCTCATTCAGCTCTTGCTTACTGGTGACTGGTTACAAAGAAATAAATACAGTGTCCATTACCTGTTTGGATTATTCATTTACTAAAGAACTAAAGAAAAATGGTGGTTGTATATGTATACTATTCTAATAACTTACCATTGCTTTGCGTGGGTTCAGTTGCCTCTTTAGGTGTTGTTATTGTAACCCAACTCTTTGGAACACAATAAACACTACACCTATAAATACATTAGGAGTCAATGACAATAAACAGCAGTTGGAAAAAAAATCTAATGAATCTTAAACAGTTTAGATTCAATATGTTTATCTTATCTGAGTGGGAGAAATCAGGTCAAAATGCTTCCACATGGGTGACATTCTCCTCTTTTTAGCTGGCTCCACACCTATCCTCTCCACTATCTCCAAACACCCTCTAAACTCTAGACACTCTCTAAACTTCCCTCTCCAAACTCTCTCTAAACTCTCTCTAAACACTGTCTAAACTCTCCCAAAACTTTTTTCAAATTATCTCTAAACTCTCTCCAAACTATCTCAAAAGTCTCTCAAAACTCTCTCTAAACTCTATCCAAACTCTATCAAAAAACTCAACTGACCGTATATCTCCCACAAACTCCCAACCCTTGACTAAGCAGTGAGGCTGTTTAAATGCCTGTCGAAATTCTTGCACGGTCAGAACTACTTCCTGAAACGGTCATATGGTATCAGGGTAGAGAGGCTTCGGACGTCAACAGTTTTGGCCCCTCCCCTAAATGAATCACGACTCGACCAACGCATCAGGGAAACGCCCCCTCCATTTCTTGATACACACATGGAAGCCTTGGCTCATCTCATAACATCACTACTCGTGACAATGAGGATCTTCCTTGTGAAGACCTTTTTCTGGTTTGGACATTTGGACCTGGTCAGCCAAACATCAAAATTAATCAGCAGTCCAAAAGAAAGATGGAGACGGTACACTCTGTCTTTCGCCATGGCCCTGGTTTAGCTACAAGGCTTGGCTGACTACATGCAGCAAGGCTGATGCTTTATTCTGCTGCCTTGACTGCTTGCTTCCTTTTTCAAATGTCAGGATCTGACCCAGTATGGATAAAGACAGGTAGGACTGATTTAAAGCACTTTTTAGAAAAGGCAAAGAAGAATGAAGAATCTGGGAATCACAAAGAAAATTATATAGTTTACTTTTTCTGGATGTTTTTTTATATGCATAGTTGCTCTTAAATAAACACATTCTCAGAAAATAGTTTTTATATATTACAAAAAAATATAAAGCTGACTAATAACTTTTCCATTATTAGATTGGTACATTATTTTTTTTATGTTTTCGACTCAATATTGGACCATGTGAAACACAGATTTGTCTTCACAAAGCCTCAGAAGAGCAAGATTTATGTACAAAAAATAAACCTGTATATGAAATTATGTTTTGCTTTTATAAAGTGTGTTTATATTGTTTTTTGTTGTTGTCATTCATCTAAATATAGTAATGTAATATCTTCAGTATACTATTGATTGGTTTTTGGTATACATCTATTTTCAATTTATAGCCCCCCCTGGAGTAAACTCCACCAGCTGCTACTGCTATAAATAATAAAAATTGGACTGCAACATGTATAGAAAGCCATAACTGCCACAAATTCAAGTCATTGAAAATAAACTACAGTATTTCCAAGTGGGGAAAAAAAAATTAAGATAAAAATTTCTCAGAGACTTGGGTTGATTGAAGTAAATTAATGTAACCATCTTTATCCTAAGTAAATGATCATTGTATCGTATTACTTAATTGGTACTTTAAATGACATATTTCACTTCATGACCATGTGCTGAAGACATCATGATTTCTTTTTATTCTTCTGTCTTAACAATCAATTTCTTTTTGCTAAAATAATTTTAATCATAATAATTACAGCTTTTGAGATAGTCGATAGTGACTGTCCTGATGAGCTTTAGCAAGTGGAGAAAAAGCAGCTATTTAAAGGGACACTGTCTAAGCCATGACCAGTAGTGGAGTAGGTAGAAAAATAGTAGAGCAAAGGCCTTAGCTCCGTGACTTTAGAAGATCCTGTGGCCTTAAAGTGATACGTTCTTCCAGGTCACATGACCTGTCCAACGACGGTGCATCTTCTCCCATTTTACACAGGTATTTCAAAAGGGGAGCTCCACTTGTAGTATTTATAGTGTCAAGTGGTGTATATTGGCCTGAAGAATCATTAAAAAATAACTCATATGTGTCAACTCGTTAGGTCACAAAGTTTGTGAGTCTTCAAAATTTGTTTTTTTTTTACTCAAAATGTAATTAAATGTTTGATTTAATAAAGGGAGTAAAGATTTAAAGTAAAGAATGTTACTTCTTTTCAGCTCTAAGTTTTCATTATCTTGTAGTTTTTTATAGAAACGTGGACTCTGTGGTTAGTTCAAGAAAGAATTGAAGTGTGTCTCACTGGTCTCGGCCAGCATTGGTATAAGTCTCAAATGAATGAAAGAACCAACGATCAACATAATCTGATTATAGCTCAAAACCATATTTATGTTGTTTTATCTGAAATAAATACTCCCTTTTTTCTCTTTTGCTCACATACCTCGTGTACTGGCATGGATGCAAGCCCACTGACACTGATATCGACAGGACCCAGAATTTGATGTCATATAATGTCTGAATATATATGAAGTCTTTTCTAAAGCCAGCACCTAAACATCTGTCTCAAACAAGATAGACTTATCTAATCATTCTCATCCCAAGGTTTGTTTTTTTCAGTCCATTCACCATAAAATTCATTAATTGTAAAAGAATACATTATATTGTTTTATGATTAATGGGGACTAGATTTGGGATTAGTAAGGCCCAATTCAAGCCTTCATGTGTCTCATTTGAAATTACAACAGCATAGAAACCCATTCCCTTTCAGTTAATAATTTATTCCACTGATTACATTGTTCATCCTGTTGAATTTACTGCAAACACGTCCCATAGTATTATTACTTTTATTTTGCAATAGCAGCAAAGCTTTCAGCAGGACAAACTGCCAGGCCTCCAGGATATGGATCGCTCTCACCGGAGTACACCATAGGCTGCTCCATAAATGGTAAGAAAACCCACAACCCTGCTTCTCCACCACAGTGAATGCTTAGTTTTATCACATATGTTAAATGTCTATTCCAAAAAACATTAATTTTTTTAATATATTGTGAATGTGTGTAGACTGCAGTCTGCCTGACTTGAATACATATTTTTTTTTATTGTTTGTCAGGATCCAATGGACCTGATAATATTTTATTTTGATTCGTGTAATTTCAGTTTTTTTTTTTTTCCAGTCATTTTAAAATGAGCAAAATATTGACATAGTTTTGTGCAAGCAGCTACTGCAATCTCCTTGGTAGCATAATGTTTGTCCACACTTAGCTGACAGTTATTCTGATGGTTACACTCACCTGATTTTCATATGTCGGAAGTATTTAAGAGTATGGCTGTCATTGTTATTTTTTGGATTCTACTGCTGCTCTTATTTTGCTTTTTGCTTTTAGTTTCCTTAGTTTCCTTTTGGGTTTCTATAAGGTAAAACTTAGTTTTTCATTAAAAATGCAACAAGATCCTCCCAAATTCCTGTCTGCATTTTGACCCCATTAGATCAATTTCTTTATGGTCAAGCCAATATATATATATATATATATATATATATATATATATATATATATATATTTTTTTTTTTGTAAATTTGACTGCAGAGCCATTTATAGAAAGGTATAAATTACTACAAAATAAAAGCGTAGTTACTTTCAACTTGATATCTACAACCAAAAAAGCCCTGTAACATTAAAATAAGCATACCTGTATTAGAATATCATAGGTAAATCAGTTTATGCTGTTTCCTAAATGGTCCAAAGTCATTTAGTAAATTCCATTGGAAAGATGTTCATCTTTCCTTATGTGAAGCTACAGCCAACAGCTTTATTTGAGCCTTTAAAACCACATATTGCAAAAACATCACAGGATAATTATCTTGTCTTTTCATTGTAAAAACATAAAATCCAGCTTCCGTTTGTTTCCAATACTGCCTTTTCAGTACCGGTACTGAAAAAGCAGGGAAGAGTATGAATCCTGAAAAAGCAGTAATGGGAAAGTTTAAAAAAATTTGTGGGATGGACTAGATTCTGGCCAAGTGGAGCAGGTGGAAATGGTGCATAATGTTAAAGTCTTGTGCCAAGATTCAAGTTTTGAGACTGTAAGGCAAAAGTCCAAGATGAGTCTGAGATATTTAATCCTCATTCTGTCTTTTGGCCAGTAACTGAAAGAAACAGACTGCTGTGTCACATTTCTGACTGATATCAATTTGTAAGAGACTGTCAGGTGGATTATACATTTTCCCACAGGTGTTAAAACCATAACACAGCGTTCATTTTCAAATTAAAGATGGACTTTTTAAAAAATGTTTTGAGTCAAGTAAACTAACAGATAATGTACTCTCTCTGTGTGTGTATATATATATATATATGTGTGTGTGTTTTTTTTCTTTGTAACGCATCTTTACTAATGACAAATGTGTGAATCACGTATTTTCGAATTGAAATATGCATTGATTTGTTCTAAGGAGATAGAAAAACTCTTAAAGAAACAGCCACTTTGAGACATGCTGGAAAAGTGCACTCGATTTGACTCTTGCCAGCCTAAACCAGCTGATCTATTCTATAAAATGTGGGTAGGACATAATATGAGTTCTCTGAGGAAAAGAGGCCATCATAAACCCCTGCTGACATGCCAAGCTATTTTTATTTCTCTCGCCAATTGCACTGCTGTTCTTCACAGCAGGAACTTCACAATCCACCATCGAAAAATAAAATATTTTAACACTGAAGATGGTGAGATAGAAGGAGAAGGTACAGATTACATGAAAATAGGTTACATGTGAGATGTAATTCGAATAGACAAGAAATGATATGTGAATTAAAAGAAACAATAATCACATAGTGAAAAGACTAACAGATAAAGGAGCAATAACATATAAAGAGAAAGGTAAAACCAACCACTACCACATTACTACCATACTACCACACTAATAATTTTTTGTATTTATTGGAATATTAAGAAAAAATAAAGGGCAACACTGAAACAGAGACTGTTTGAAATGCTGTCATTTCTGCCCAACAGGGTGAGCTGTCCCCAGGACTTAAAAGTCTCTACTTGACCAGAAGAGAGGAGGATGACGGGTAGAGGGAGGCCTCAGCTAAAAGAATGATGGGTGATGTCAGAGAGGTGCAGCCAAGCACATGGGGCTTCAGGCTCTGCTTTGAGATTTAATTCTGTCTGTGTCAGTGCTCAGCTGCTTTGCATGTGATGCTATATTTTCTTTCAAAGAATATCTGCTGTAAAACAAATGTACAATTAATAGTGCTTAACCGACTACAAAGTAATTTAAAACATATTTGCTGACCTTAACAGAGCATTATCTTTTTTTTACATTATGGTTATAGTAATAATTGCAATTATAATTGCTCCCACCACTCCCTGCATGTATCCATTTTTTTTATTTGCTGGTATAATCCTGTTAGGGCTGCAGGTGTCATGTTCCATTGTTTCTTTGCAAGACCGAAGTGCACAGAGGAACGTGAGGACAGCGTATTGACTAGAGGAATTGCATCATCATATGAACTTATAATGAGTTTTAGGACTCTACAGGCAAAGGAACTGGGTAATAAAGAGATTAACAGAGAAATACAATCCAGTAGAACGGAAGAATTCAGCAGAGGTCAAAGAGAAAACATCAACTTAAATAGTGAGGCAATAGTGGAAAATCATAAATGGACCAGAGGAGATAATTAAAGGAAATGTGAAAAGGCAGCTAAAGAAGGAGAGTCTAGTTAACAGCCAAACTAAGACATATGTATAGTGATATAAGAGAGATAATATTCAAAGGCATGAAGAACAAAAATTAAGAAGCTCAACAAAAATTTATGAATATGAAAAAATAATAACATAAATATAATAAATATAAACATAGAATGGGAAAATCTTTTACAACACAGTAAGTCAGAAATCAGAAAAGACAAAAAAAAAAACAATTACAATGAAAGAACAAAATAAAATCTATTGTCCATAATAGCCGAATTACTTAAAAAGACAGAAGTAGAGCCATCATTCCAATGCAAACACAAAGGGAAAATTTAAAGCTGCAAAAGAATATGGCAAGTTTTTCAAAGCATATAAATAGAAAGCCTGAAAAAGAATATGGATGACTGAAGGAAACCTCACATGGACTGGCCCTTATTAAACTGGAGACCTTCATGATATTTTTTCTTTATTTATTTTGTCTCAAGAGAACAGTAGACAGGATTCATAAATGAAAAAAAAAAAGAAAAACAGAACGGAGCTCGAACTTCGACACTTATATAGTCCAAAATGTTTGAGATGCATTTATTAGTAATCCTAATATTTTTATTTTTTTTGTTTGGAAAATCTGTCTATTAATTCAGCTATTTCCAATATTAGAAAAGTAAAATACTGTCAAAAATAGTATATCTGTATTATATATTGAATTATATAATTTGTAAATAATTTTAGACCCTTGTGACAAGGTGGAAACAATACCTCCCAAATATCAAAGATTTAGATTTTTTTGTTAGAAAAAAATGTTTTACCATTAAGCTGTTTATTTCAAATTTGATTGAAAAAATGTTTTAAATTCTCTATTGTGTCTTAACAACAACACACCATATACAATTATTAATTAGATGCTTCTCATTCTAAGCACACCCGTAAAAGGGACAAAGCAGTTATTTTACTTTCTACCTAATTGGTCATTTGGCTATAACATTTACGAATGAATAGATCTATAGATAGATGAATAAATACAATTTTATTATGAGTCCCCATTTTATTACTTCTGAATAGTGCAATTTATTTTTACATGATTTGTTTTGCTTTTTTGTTTTTAGCTGGTCACATACAAAGCAGCCTTAGTATATTGCCTAGAATGTTAATGTCAGTGATGCCCATCTGGTGCACCTGTGAAGTGTAGATTGATCTATTAAGTCTATGTGGCAGGTTGTGCCTGGGAGATCAGGGGAGAAGACGCCCACACAAACAAAGCCTAAAATCCAATTGCAAAAACTCCACAAGGAATAGTCAGATGCATCAGATAAAGTTCATATATTAGTTATATGTTAACATGATCTTAAAGATCATTTCTTAGGTAATTTTTAAAAAATTACAGTTTGTGAATATAGTGCAATTGGAGAGCAGAAGCTTGTTTTAGGGGAAAAAGTTTGCATGAAGAGCTCTGACATTACCACACATAAATCAGGACATTAAAAATCTGTTTATTTGTGCTCTCTAAATACAGAAAAGCCCAGAAGTTTATTTTACTCTCTCCAAGCTGTGAAAAAAATGTCACTTGGGTGACTAAGCTATGAAGGTCATATGATGCATCATATCCTTTTTGTCACAAAGAAAGTCATTTTTGATGACCAAGTGTCTGAAACACTGTGGCATGGAAGAAGTGAGGAGTAGACTTCTGGCAGAGAAAGCCGAATGTCACTTTTAATCATAACACAATTACCCTTACAGTAGGAAACTGCAAATGAACTCTAAATGACATAGTTCAAACGCATAATAACAATGGATGTCCTTTTTTTTTTCTTTCTATTTTAACAATTACCTAAAGTATATAAAAAAACAGGGCTCTCATGTAAAAATGCAATTCTCGTTTTGACTTTACATGAATATGAAGATGAGATACGAGAGAGATATGAATCATGACATATACATATAGCTGGATCAATAATATATAGGGAGAATATATAAGCTCAGCGCTTACTTAATTATGTTTGTATTGGTTGCAGCTTTCACTGGAGCAGAGGCACCATACTGAGATGGTTCCTTTGATTCGAACTCTACTCTGACTGGACATTTAAGACTAGCAACTGGTGCATTCAGGGGTGCCGCCATGGATTGTGTTGAGAGTTGAAGCACCTGAAGCTGTTTTCTTTGCCTCCTCAAAGCTGCTCTTCTGCGGCGGAGAGGCTGGTAACCTGCGGAGCACATTTGGTTTACACGCAACAGTTTGACCAGTTCAAGGATAAGATCACTGCATGAGACAGAGACGGTCAAACAACTCCTGAACAAAACCAACTCGTTAATACTGCTATGTCCTGGACATTGTAAAATACAGCCACAGGCCACCTTCGCGTTGGAGGTTTTACAGAATACTTTCTAATAATCTGATCCGACACATCCACGCCAACCTTTGTGTGATTATAGTCGACCATGGGCTTAGGTTTGGCTTTTGGGCCGCTGAATGTACCAGCTGAGGTGTAGGCTATGCTATCCAAAACTTTAACAAAAGTTTTACTATTGTCTGATGGGTCACTGATACATTTGCATTTTCCTGTGGGTGGGTAATCATCCTCGGACTTGCTGTCAGAATCTGAGCCGCTTCCTATCCAGTCTTTCTCATCGGTCTCTCCGTCTGCGCCCGAATCGTTATCATCAATATCTTGAATAATTACTAAAGGTTGTTTTGAAGTTAGATTTCTTCCGAAAGCCATTTTTCTGTATTAGGAAAAAAACATTCCAGGTAGAATGTTGGTTACTAGGCAACAGTATGAACGAACGTCAGTCAACCATGGGAAGAATTTACAATGCAACTTTGTATCAACCCCCCAGACCACCCAGTTCTTCTAGTTCAAGCCTACTCTTTGGGCCAAGATCTAGAACCAAATAATCAGAAGCAGCATTTAGTTTCTATGCTCCACTTATCTGGAATAAATTACCATAAGACTGTAAAAGTGCTGAAAGCCTAAGTTCTTTCAAGTCAAAGTTAAAAACCCATTTGTTTAGAGCTCCCTTTCACTGTTGAAGTTAAACTGTTAACTACAGTATTTGAGTGTTGTCCAGATTTTCTGTTTGTTTTACTACTTGCTTTTATCATGCTTTAATTATTGATGATTATTATTATTATTATTATTTATAAATTTTTATTATTGTTATTTATTGTTTAATTTATGTAAAGCACTTTGAATAGTCCTTTTACTGAATTGTGATATGTAAATACATTTACCTGGCCTAGGTCTACCATTTTTTGAAAGCATTTAAACAAACCTGACTTTCATAGGAACTATATTTTGCATTAAAAATGTTGTGCCATATGCCGTGATTATGGTTTTTGGACATCATGTCATATTTCATCTTGACATGAGGTGTCACAGAGGTGTCACCAACCACCCCCCTCTGTGTGAGGACATACAAAATCACAGAGCTGCAGTTGGTCAGCTCTAGGTTCAGCAACAGTACGTGTTCAAAGAATGAGGTCAACTGTCTACCTGAATATACTGAATGACCAGGTTATTCCATCAATGGACTTTTTCTTCCCTGATGGCACAGGCATATTCCAAGATGACAATGCCAGGATTCATCGGGCTCAAATTGTAAAAGACTGGTTCAGGGAGCATGACACATCATTTTCACACATGGATTGGCCACCACAGAGTCCAGACCTCAACCCCATTGAGAATCTTTGGGATGTGCAAGAGAGGGCTTTGGGCAGCGGTCAGACTCTACCATCATCATTGCAAGATCTTCGTGAAAAATTAATGCAAAACTGGATGGAAATAAATCTTTTGACATTGCAGAAGCTTATCAAAACAATGCCACAGCGGACCAACAAAGTATTAGAGTGAATTACCTTTTTTTTTAGGTGGCGACTTTTTTTTTGGCCAGGCAGTGTATGTAGTTTGAAATTAGCTTTTTTCTCCAGTAACAAAATCTTGAATTTTTCTTTAGCTATTACCCTTGACAACCCTCCTAAAATATGAGTCTGCTGGCATTCTTTGTCAGTACAGTTGTTTAAAAACTGAATCACAATTCCAAAGAAATGTATATAGGTAATTATTTTATTATGAAATATATGAAATCGCAAATGTATAATACATTTTAACTGCTTATATTATAAAAAATCTTCCACATTCTACATTTAAGTAAAGTATCTGATTATTAAATACTAAATGTGTGGCATGTACTAAATATAGCAGAAAATAATAATTGAGAACAAGTTTATTAAATAAAGTTCCATTTATGCAACAAAATTTTAACCAAGGAATGATACGCTCTACAGCTTTTCACTGAAAAGAGAATTTAAATTTGAGTTGTCCTGAGTCTGGCTGTATCAGGCAGAATTAGTCACAAATCTGTGCTATACCGATAAAGATATTACATGTTACAAGTTATACATGTCTTGATGTCAAAAGCCCACAACGTTTAACCAGAAAGCTAATCCCATGGTCCTATATAAACATCTAACATGTGGGAATGCTTATCTTCTCCCCTTTTTGGTTTTTACTATGAACCCACTGCTGTCAGTAGCTTTATATTCCTTTGTCTGAAGTTTCTAAATATATCACATTCTGCAGCTGTTGCTGTCAGGATTGACCTGAAAACAGGCAAAAAGGGAGGTCTGACACGTGGTTTATATATAACAGGCTTTCCTGCCAAATCTGTCTCTGCGTTTGCCAATGGAGCAACCACGACAAATTGATCTGAGAATAAGAAACTCAGGAGTATGGCATATGTGACTGGAGTATTAAAGAAGAATGCCTCAGAAATTCAGCTTTAATTTACCCGCTGCCCTGTGACATTTTGATATGTGAGCAGTAATTGCAGCATAGATTTATTCTCGCTTTTTTATTGAACAAAGAGAAGATTGCTTGATTTGCCGAAAGGACCCCCTGACAAGATGGAAGATCTAAGTGAATGCCCAACCTAATAATTAGAAGTAGAGAGTAAATCACTTTAACCACAGAAGCTCACTGTGGCTGATTAAAAAAAAATAAAATAATAAATAAATAAAT
>NW_015150913.1:479391-481274 GCF_000732505.1 Cyprinodon variegatus | reverse complement strand
TATATATATATATATATATATATATATATATATATAATGAAGCTGTTTGTGTCATTTTGTTTGATTTAGATTCACTGTTATTTAGTTTGTACTGCAATCTCACCTGTAGAGGCCGGGTCACAATGCCTGTGTCTGACTCTGCAAGCATTGATGCAACTTTTATTTTTTCCTCTCACGTTGGCTGCAGTGAGAGAGAGGCTCCTAGTACGCATAGGGTGAGCAGATCTCAGCCGGCGTGGGGCCGTCAATCAAAATGCAAAGCAGTGCCCCACTTCATGACCAGCCTACGCACCATGCTCATGAAATCACTGATGAAGGATTTAAATAAAAACAACAAATTAGAAACCACCTTTTATTAAAAGAAAAGGTTGATTAGGGGAGAGCTTTTAGTGAAGCTTGCAAAGTGTTTTTTTCTTACATTCTCCCACATATTGTTACACATTTGTTTTCTTTTGCTCAAAGATGATTTTACTTTATCTGTTTTTTGTAATCCTCAGGTTCTATCAAAGGTACAGTACACTGTTTTTTTTTTTTATATTTGATTGATTGTGCATGTTTGAGTCTGCCCTGCTAGACTCAAATTTAAGATTTTTCTTTGTATTTTCCCTGGATTGGATGTGTTCCACTTTGCTACAGTCTCTTTTTTACTTTCTGACTCATAAAAATTACTGCCACATAGCTGCATTGGTCCAATATGGTTGGAGTGTGAGGTCTGACCAGCCCCATGTATTTTAAATGATCTCTTAAGGCTGGTTTATCCTTAGAAACCAGGTCTTCTGCTAGCAATATTATTTGCTACTTTCTTTTGCAGTAACAATAAGCATGTAGGTGTTTCACTCCAGGGTTTCATTGTTTCCAAGATCTTGAAAGCTTCCTTGTCCAGAGTCCATAGTCACAGAACTTTTATGTTACTGTAGTGTGAAAAGGTGCTTTCTTTTACGCTTAATCCCAAATCGGCCCCTTAACACTAACCCACTGTTTGCACATCCCTGCGGAGGGTCCACAACGTTAAAGGCCAACCCAAACCATGTGGAAGGTAGGGAGAGTGGACCGTTCAGCCCTTAAATAACAAATCTGCATCAGTGAACGCTTGCTGGAATTTGGCAGCAGGTGTAACGGCGAACTAGTGGTGGAGGAAACACATGTTCATGGTTTACTGCATCTTCATCACACTGACAGAAAATCACATAATAGTTAATAGAAAAAAAACTTCATTCATTCCAAAGAGGATTTTCCTCCTTTAAATAGTTTTATTAGATAGTTTTATTCTTAAGAGAAAAGCAAATGTTTGATGTTATGTTAACCTGCGCCAAAGAGCTACAGCCATGCATACGGTGTTGCCATAGGAACAGCTGCTTTCCCTTTCCGTTGCGGGGCAGAGGCCGTTCCGTTCACGTTTATACCCCCCCATGTACAATCCCGGTGCCTTCCACAGCTGTGAGTGTGATTTTAGTGCAAGTGACCCTTGATGGTTTAGGGTTAATGGTTAGGGGACGGGTTGGGATTTGACCCTACTCAAATGCATGGATCTTGTTGAGTTCAAATTCAGGGAGCACATCCTCCAAAGGCCAGTTTTGTTGGCTGATTATGTCATAGCGCAGCGTCGAGTCCTGTTCAGATTAGAGACTCCTCGTTATGCAGCCAACAAATGCAGCCATCTTTTTGCCCGTTTTAAAGGACAGGTCCAAACCAGTGTATAATACATAGCCTTGGGTATCTCGTGATTCAATCAGAGTCCGAGCAAGCAGGCTGCTCCATGTTCAGAGGAAAAAGGTAAATAGCACCAAACAATTGTGAATATTGTGAGTGCAGTTTATTATGATACAAATTTGTGGTCTACCACCCTCACAGCATCACCATCATCGTCCTCTTCCTCCCCTGAG
>NW_015150913.1:436016-478630 GCF_000732505.1 Cyprinodon variegatus | reverse complement strand
CAACTCTCTCCTCCCTTCTGTGTGTGGCAGCAAACCCACTTAAAGGATACTACTGCCACTTAATGGGCTGGAGTTAGAAAGTCAGTGCTTTAATTTTGTTAAATGTAATGTGACTGAAATTTTATTTAATTCAAACTTACTTTATTGATACCAAAGGGGAATAAAATGTAGTATGTATCAATAGTTGCAGACAGTCAGCCAAACATCTACTGTAGTGGTCTGGAGAAGCCTTTCACTGAATTTCCTCTATTATAACTTAACAGTCCTCACACAGTTGATTCTGTGTTGTGAAATCATCTCCAAAGGTTCTAGAGGAGTTCCTCCATTGACTTTTTTAGCTTTCTATAAATCTTTGTCTGCTACTATGGTCAGAAAGCACTCAGAGTGACACTGGGGTCATGGATACAGTAGGATACTGTAGCCAGTTTTTTGTAAAACACATAATATTGCATTAACAATATTCTGGTTGACTTTGCTTTTGACTGCACTAAGGTCATTAACATAAAAAGCCAAAAGCTTTATAGGAGACAAAAACTGAGACATGACATATTTCTTTCTGATTCCTATATATAATATTTTACTACATGTTACAAAGAGTTTCATTATGACTTAAAAAAATGTAAAAAAATTAATTAGTTTTTAGCCTGTCTTTAAAATCCTTCCTTCATGTTTTTCAAATGTTTCAACGATCTGTCCATACTTACTCTGTTGGAATTCCTAAACGAATAATAACTGAGTGCCAAGGTGTACTGGAATGGAAGCACTATTAAACTCGATTAATAATAAGAAAAAAACTGCATATTTTCTTATAAAATAACAATTTGGGATTGTTCTGTAGTCACTTAACAACACTCCTTATGTTTCCTTGTTTTAAGAGCAGCTTGAAAAAATTGAGATTTTAATAAGTCTGAAAAGGTTCCTGAGATAAATGGGCCATTTACAATATGCAACAAATCCACTGACAAAGAGCTAATAACACCTTTGAGGAGCTTGTAGGTGAAATATTTAATAAAGAAGGAGATTGTTTAAGATGTTGCCTTAATTCTTCCAAACTGCTGTTAATAACTGCAGCAAGGCAAAGGAATCATTCTTATTGTGGTTATGAGATCATGATATCAGTGCAGGGTTGAGCAGGTCTAATTAAGTGTCTAATATTTTCAACTCATTTGACTGTCAAGCTGGTAGAATACAAAGTGTGCATGCAGAATAGCCTTTAAAAGGATGCAACAAAGTATTTGATTTGTGACTGTTTCTTCTTTGCTGTTAGAAAGATAGACATTTCTAACACGTTTTACAGAACATAGCACAAATACTGTATTTACCATGGCCAGTCTGACTCTCTGACTTAGTTCGGCTTCTCTGCATTCCTTGTCGGGGACCACTGATTCGGTAGCCTTTTTATGGTGCTATCTATTTTTCATTGATCCTAATTTACTTTTCAGGTAGACCCTGAGTGATAGAAGTGAATTGTTTAATTTGAACATCTACCATCCTTTCATAATTTGGAGAGCAGGGCACTAAATATGCCACCATGTCATCCCCATTACTACCAATTTTACAATACTATACCCAGACTAATTAGGCAGCTACAGTTCAAATGTGTCAAATAAATCGGAAAGCTTTTTAACAGTTATGCTATTATATCAACCTCTAAAAGCATTAAAGCTTCTTAATAAAAAAGAAAAAAATGGAGAATCTTGCACCTTTAGTGGACAACGTTTCAGAAAACTCATAAATGCAGTCTTGAGAAAACTTTTACATTGGTCCAGGGATATTCATAATTTCTTTTGGGAACACTTTAGCCACACTGAATATTTGTTTAAAAAGTTTTCCTTTTTTAACTACTCTCCAAGAAAACAGTGTATACATAACATTCACTGATGTCAAGAGGGATTCAGTTTTGTATTTTTTTTTTTGTTTTCTTTATAATAAATATTTGAAGCTTCAAAAATTTATCTTTTAGAATTTTTAGGAATTTTTAATGAATAAACGATTGCATTTAAACAGAAAAGCCAATGGCAAAAAGCTCAATTCTGGTACTTCAGGCTTATTAACAGCTTGAGATCAATTTGAATTTTAGGTCTCTGTGGTTCAGTTCTCCAGTACCAGACATTTGTGTTTTCTGTCAGACCTTAGGTCCATATCTCTGTTACACACCAAAGTATTATATACCAACAAATTTTCAAATCGGAACTGTAAGGATGTCAAAATGTTGATGCTGGTACCTCCTACATTACAAAGAAAAAGATCATAACTTCAGAAAATATTTTAATAGGAAAAAATTATAAATATAAACAAAACAATACCCATATGAAAATTTGTTGGCACCAACCTGCAAAATCATTAATTCACTTTGCTTAGACACATTTTCTAGTTCAACTTCCCCGGAGCCATGCCAAGTCAGTGAAATCTATCAAGCCAGATTTCTAGTTAGTAAGTGGTTGTTTTATGGACTGCAAACTGAGAGCCACCATCCACGAATGCAGAAAGCATTGAGTGGTGTGAATCTTCTCAGGAGTAAATGGCTTACCTGAATACCTTGAGTGCCTTGACAACTCTCTTAGGACATGACAGAACCCTGAACAACTTAAGGCATTTTATGTGGCACTCAACTTATTCCGAATAACAAATTTAAAGCATCCTTTACCTGAGTATGACAGTGTGGTAGGGGGGCTGCATGGCACAGGAAAGGAAGACCAGCCCAGATGGTGAGGACAATGGAATATCGTCTACTGGACTTGGACTCAGATTATGCTGCATGAGTACTAACAAGGGGAAGTACATTGCAATGGATTCCACCCAGATGACTGTTTTTGCACTGATTGTCCAGACTTCAGTCAGAAAAAGAGTTCAGAAAAGATAAGTCCACAACAGACAGACTTCAACAGTTAACTTTCCAAAGCTCTGAAGCCATTTTCCCCCTGCAGTTATAAACTCATATTCCATCTCCCCTTCACAAGAACACACACACCTGTCCTAAGACAAATGCAACAAGATCACATTACACCTCGGCTAACAACCAAATAAACAATCCATTTCATCGAGTGTTTCAGCAGAGCTGCACTTTATGTAAATATTACATGTAATACATTCACAGAAAAATATTCTATATTTAATACTTTATGCTCTTCTTTTTTAAGGCTGTTTTTTTGATACATTTTTAAAGGTCCTCTCTAAGTATGCTCACTTTCGTAATTTTTTTTTGCACCTCTTTATTATATGTGCATTCTGAGGCAGTGCAAGATCAACATTTAGATCTGTTCACATAATGTCGAGAGTAATTTGTTCCAATATTTATGAAAGCAAAGAACACATGCACAGAACCAATAGAAATGAGTCTATTAATCAGGGACGATAGCAACATAATTTCTATTGGTTCCCTCCATGACCACCCAGGAGCCACGGGTTTACAGAATGTAAAGTAGGATTTGAAAAGAACATCTGGAAAAAATACAATTTCAAAAAAATTATGAACATAAAATCTACCCGCCTGCCTTAAAATCTAATAAAAGCGAAAACATAAAATCGAAAATATAAAATATCTGAAAACAGTAAAAAAAGTAAAATGTTAATTGAAGTTCTGCATTCTTATAATAATTCATTCTGCAAACTTTTTTAAAACAATTTTAAATGTTTTCAAAGCTTCACTTCTGAAATGCGTCTTTTTTATTTATTTTCTTTTATAAATCTTTATTAAATGTGTTCCTTTGTTTCCGTAATATCAGAACAAATTTCTGTTCATGACATCATGACAATAAAGACTTTCAAATATTTGAGAGAGAGATTCAAGGCCAAATCAGCCAAAAACAATATAAAAGCCTCTCTAAAATTTAAAAAGAAACATCTTCATAAAGCCCAAGATTTTCTGAAAATGTTCTTTGGAATGAGGAGTCAAAGGATGAACTTTTTAGATAGAGAAGAAAAACAAGTAGACGGGGGAGCTGTATTTTCATTGTACAGGATACAATAAAGTAAAGACTACAATTGTATATCCAAAAGATGACCAAAAAAGATGTAAAAGATGGTAGACAAAACATGGTATTGTAATTGTTGTTGTAATTGGCGTTAGGTATAAATTAAAAAAAGTTTTTTTTAATCCAGTCAGGTAGTTTTGGTCCGATACTATCAATAGTTTGATGATCCAAAGTATGACAAAATGGTAATAACAGAGGATATCAGTAAAAAGGGATATGAGAGGCCGTACAAACCATAAGTCATACTGCTACTCTTACATACGTTACCGTATCTCTCACATACATGTATTGTATCTATCATACATATTCCCCTCTCATAAACATGTATATTCTTCCACATAGAGACATTCTTCCCGCACAAACATACAGTATTCTTCTCTCACACATATACATTCTAGTTTCTAAAGACACTAGAAGGTTTTTTCAATCTATTGGAATGTTTAGAGCAAATGCAAAAAGATCTGCAGATTCCTTTGTTCATGAGATGCCAAAGATAACTTTACGACCATGTATGTATCTTACCGTGATCGAAATAATATCCCAAAAGAATTTTTATTGAAAAGCCTTAAACCTAACTCAAAATCTACAAGAAACAGTAAAAAAGAAAATAGAATAAAATTAATCATTTAAAATCTTTTAGATTTTTTCAGAAAAAACTAACATGATTAACTTAATGATTTTATTAAGTGATTATAAAATTATTCTTAAATCCTTTGAAAAGAAATTACAAAAATTTCAACTCTACTTCCAGCCTGACCTTAATTTATACTCACAGCAATTCATTTGTGATATTATTACACATATTATTATAGGTTTGGATGGCTCAAGTATCCCATGACTCAGTGTTGTAAGGAGTATTAAAATACACTTAGGTCAGGGTTGGTGGATTACATTTAAATTGAAATGAGATTCTACTCCTCAGGGGGAAATGTTGCCTGTATTACTGTTTTATTCTCTCCAAATGCGTTCTTGTAGTTGGTGCCCTTTTTCAAGCATGAATGCTGTCCACTGACATATAGTTGGTTGAAACAGCTTGTCCAGGAGATACTGCTGCTAAAACGCTGCAACGCTAATTTTCTAAGCATTTTAGGCTTCTCCTGCAACTGATGACATTTGTATATATTTACATGCTTGCTCCACCTTGTAGGCCTCAGTCTCTTTTAGATGCTTTATCAAAAGAAACAGCTTTTGGTAAATGAGATGATGGAAAGCCAATGGAACACACATAAGGGGAAAACAGCATTTTATTTTTTTTTAGAAATATATTAACAAAAGCTGAATCAAATAGACTTGTATCACTGCATTTAAGGTTCATGGGAGCTCAAAACAGACTAATCTCTGATGCTGCAATTAACGTTTCATATCAAATGCTGTCATTTGGAACAGCCTCAGAGCCTCTGAGGTTGTTGGTGAAAAAACCTAAAACATACAAAGCCTGATTTAGAGTGGAATCTGAATGCAAAGAAAGCAGACAGCGTAGAGAGTGAAGTAGAGTGTGTTAGTGCTTTTTATTTAGCTGAAGAACATAGGTTCTAGGTCAGAGACACCTACATGTCAGCGAGAACTTTCACTTTCTGAAAAAGCTTGTTTGGCTAAACCTTTCATCCAAATCATACGCAAAGTTATGCAAAAAAAACATAAACAGCAGTGAGGTAAAAAAAAAAATGTTCATCACGTAAAAACCTCATTACTATGCTGTTAGAACTTGGATTTAAATCTATGTCTGAGAAAATAAATTGTTGTCTGCTTGCCAAGGGTTTTATTGGGATTTATAGTCAAAACCAGACAGACATACACCACGCTGTTCAGCTTTAGTCTCTGCATCTTGTGTGGTTGACACTGCACATGGTTTTCACAGCCCAGATTTGCAAGTGTAATATCTGTAAATCTAAATATCCTTTTGTCAAAATTGAACTCCTTCCATATTTGTTCTTTTCCCAGCGCTCTGAGAGCTTCATTTTTAGCTCATGACTGCTCATGCCCGTTTGCTTTTGTGCATGTGCGCTAATCTCATTTCAGTTTTTCAGGCCAGTGAAAGGGAGAATTTAAGCAATGAGAGCAATGCAAGACAGCCACAGCTGACCACAGTGACGTAAGCTGGACTGAAGCTGCATGCACACACTTTTTTTCCCTCACCTCTATATCCACTTTTCCACCGTGGGATTAACCATCAATGGCTCCTCAGTGTGAATATATGTATGAGGGCAGGAGAAGCCAAGAGATTCTTCTTGCCTACATCATATCCTTGTATTTAGTAGACATATTATCAATTTTAGTCTCCTCCCCTTACTCATTTCTTAAAATAAGTTCAGGCATGACGCAAGATTTACTGCTTTCATTTATTAAATGATTTTTGTATGAAAAAATAGGTTAGCACAAAAAAGTAATTTTTCCAATGAATATATTACAAGAGATGATATTCCATAGCAACTTCAGGCTTTGAAATACTTCAAGAGCATGCTTCGTGCAACATCGAATGTGCCCAGGAACAACAAACTGACAAAATCCAAATAATCTGGTGTGTTTAAGTTAGCTGATTTTAAATATATTATTTCTAAGATACTATTATAGGTTATTCTGACATAATTTTTTTCCCTATAAACATCACTAGAGGTTCCAGTTTGATTATTACAGTGCTTATTTTTTGTCCTCTTTTGTTGCCTTTAAAAGCAGTTCTGCCCATTAACACCCGACATGGTGTTCTGGATCTCTAACTAAATAATGACCTGGTTGCTATGTCTCTATTGTGCTGACCTGCTGACAGCTTCAATTAAACTGCTTGTATCATTTTTAGCAAAGCCCCGCTTGCCAACCCCCCAACTGGGATTTCACCAGCATTTAAATAGAGCTTGGTTGACAGCCTTTGCAGAAAAGCTGAACAAAAAGTTCCATAAATTTAAAGTGAATATATTACGTTGCTCAGCTTAGCTGTGTCTGAAAAAAATCTGAAGTTGAAAATGAGCAGTCACTTGTACTGTAACCATGTCTGCTCATGAACAGAGCTGAACACCATCAGTAATCACATCACAAAGGTGATATGTTGGTAGTCCAGATATGATGTGTACTTGTCAGAGCACAATAAAACACATCTGCCTCAGCAACTGTGACACATGTAGGAAGTGCAATTCGGCTGATTTGTGCAGTTCAGTGGGTTTTTCACTTTGCACTAAGGCTGTTTCCAGCTAAGTGGCAGCTCGAAACTAGTGACACTTATAGACAGAGACCTACAAAGACAACAAAAAAAAATTGTGTGGGCAGCAGATTTTCGCCTGATAACATCCAAGGTTAACATTATCCCTAACAGCAGCAGCTTCTGCTTATTTACTTTTATTTGAATTCAATTCTATAATAACCAGGGTGTGTTGTTGCAGCGCAGTTTGGAAAATACTGGGAGCACAGCAGCTGATCTCTCTCTGCTTTGCTGTGCAGTCACAGGGTCAAGTTATTGTAGTCACATTAAGGGGGGAAGAAAAATAAAACAGGGAGGAGGAGGAAATGATTTTCTGTCATTTTTCCCTGTAGTGTGAAACGTATGTTCAGCCCTGGAACACAAAAAACATGAGGGTTTAGCAAGAGCTCAGAAACGCATCAACACACCGGCATCAACACACCAGCATGTCGCAGACTGAGTGTGGGAAACATGAAAGAAGTGCTGCCCTGCAACCTGACTGTTAACATCCAGCTTTTACCTGTTCGCCTTTACATTACTTCTCCAATGATATCAGTTTTAATTATAGAAAGCTCAACCAAATGAATCAACTCTAGAAACATCTAATTTCCTTTTAGGATTAATGAAGAATTTTAAATTACATTGAATTAATGGCATTACAAAAGGTGTAAAAATGTTTTTCCTAGTTTAGGTAGTAAAAATGTGTTCTGTCTATTTCTACATTCAACACACTCTAAGTAAGAACTAAATTCTCCAATTTGATTAGGGTTAGTATTGATACTAATTTTTTTAATGGGTCAGTAACTGGTGGTAATATTAATGAATGCATGAAACAAACCAGAGCTAACTGTACTAAATTAGTTCTTTCATTAGTTGTCTAATCTTATTCCCTGACAAAATGATGGTTTCTAGCATTGCCAGAACATTCCTTTAATGCTCAAGGATAAGTACAGTTCTTCAGCTCTGTAGCCCCCTTTTAGGTATGAAATTAAACCTATTCTATACACATGCTGAAACTTACAGGGTAAAGTAAAAAAAAATACAGAGAGAGCTGTGAAGCACAGGAATAATCCCTTGAGGTATAAAAAAAAGACAGAAAGAAAGAAGATGGCAGAGAATATGCAGAAAAAGAAAAGGAGGGAGTTTGCCTCCAGTCTCAGAACAGAGGAGGATCAAAGGTTTGTGCTCTGCATCTCAATGGACATCCGGTCACCAATACTGATGAGCCAGGGCGTGTGATGCTCCATTCACAGGGTTTATATCTTATGGGAAAACAAGTGGTCATTGTGTGCAAATAATTAAATGTCTAGATGGTAGAATTATACCTTAAAAAAAATCTAAATTTATGTTTTTAACAGGCAAAAACCTAAGCTTTAATATTTTTTAGTGTTAAGTAGATCCAATTTTTGGTGTCTGCACAAGTATTTTCTTACGTCTAATTATTTACTCTAAGATGGCTTTTCTGCCTTTCAAAAAATGGCAGTATTTTCTCTCATTGAAAAAATGCACACCAAAGTTTTTAATTATCAAAAGCCTTTATAGATCACATCAAAAGTTGCTACTTTTGCCTTCTGCATGTGCAGCTCCATTCATTGTGCTCATATTCTTGCCATCCTCTAAGCAATGTAGTCTGAACCACTATAGATTTTAAGCCTCTATAGTAGCAGAGGGAAATCTGAAGTCCAATATGCAGCATGAAACGTTCGCAGAGTAAGAAATCCATTTACCAAACAAGCCAGTGTTAAAATAACACGGAATAAAATGCAAATTTACTCTGCAAACAAGGCAAAGACATTTCTGTCATTCGGAGGAACAAACTGTATATTTTGCAGCAATAATGACAACAGACTTCATCAGCACTGATGGGGAGGTGTTGGCCTAGTGGATAAGAGCAGTGCGCTTGTGCTCTGAGAAGGTTCCAAGTACCCGGTTTGAATCCCTCTGCCTCCACCCTGGGTTCCTGAGTGTGACCCTTAACCTCCTATTGCTCCCCGGGCACCACAAAATGGCAGCCCACTGCTCCCGAAGTGGATTGGTTAAATGCAGAGGTAAATTTCTCCAATGTGAAATCAATAAAGTTTAATTATTATCTTGACTACATTTAAATAAAACCATGTTGCCATTTATTTTATTCTACATTCGGTTGACATTAGGAATGCAATTGAAGCTTTGGAGAAATGTAGAGAAACAACTGTCAAATTAATTTATATAACTGCCCTTTCCTGTACAGTATTTGATCTTTCAGCTTCGTCAATTAACAAAGCGTGGTTGAAATTGCACATCAGCGGCACTAATGATCAAAGGTTTTGTGTCCGATTATTTTCAGCAATAAAGGTAATACTCTAGATGTACTTTGGAAAGGTGTTGTACAGCAATAACTGAGCACAGATCCTTAAACAGTTAAATCTGCCCTGCAACCTGCTAAGCAAGGACATATCTACCAGAGTTATAAATCTTTCATCTGTGAGATAAACACAAACTAAACAGAGCAACAAAAAATGCTGAAAAAGAATGCATAGGGTCTATGCTCTGGCGTGTAACTGGTATGTAATCCCTGCTTACAAGGTGGCAAAAAAATAAATCATCTTGTTTTCAACAGGGTGCCTAAATCCAGAAAACATATCTTTTTAAGACTACTACTTTCATTGTCAGAAAAGGATGTGAAATAAATTTAGAAAAGAAAAGTAATGATGCAATTATAAATACAAAAAAAAAAATCAATGGCCCTTTTTTTTCTACTTGTATTGAAAAATATATACTCAACATTTATCTTTAATGTTTTAATCATTTTGGCAAAATATTCCAGGGCAAAGGTTTTAGCATTAACTTTCATTTGTGTGTTTGTCTATCACAGATGGCTACAAACTCCTCAGATGAATGGTCATGACCTCCAATGGGATTCTGTCCCTTTCACTTGAGAGCCTATTAATTGTCTGCAATTATCCTTTGCATGCATGGCAGCTGCCAGAGTTATCTTTCTTGTTCCCACCTGGATAAAAATGCCACAGTGATAAAGGTTGACTGCGACATTCACTATTTATTGCACAGTAGAGCTTGTACAGTTTGTCATATCATCTTTTGAAAAGAAAACATTTATGACTTATGGAGTCCTTCCTGATTCCAACTTCTTTCTCTGATAAATGTTTAGTTTTAGGTGAAAGGATTTTTTTTTTTTTTTATTCACAAAAATGACAGACAGCGCCTGGAAATTAATCCACTCTTTGAAAAATTATTTAGAATTTTGCAAAGTAGCTTGTTTAATGGGATTAAAATGTGTTATTCATTTTCACTGGACTAATTGATATTTCACTTAGTGCATTCAAACATCTTTAAAATTTAGTGCAAATTCAATGAAACAAAATTACATCAGAAAAGAAACAAACTGAGGAACTTATAAGGCAACAATATAAATATATCAAAAATAGTTATTAGAGAACTATCCTTGTTACAAAAATGGTACAAAGGTTTTGTCCTGCACTAGAGAGAAGGACAAATTTTTGAGTTCCTCTACCGATTTCACAGCCTTGTATCCCAGCTGCTTTAGTACCTTTTGACACATGGTTTGTGTGAAATCTACAATGTCATACGACAGTTTCAAACGCCAACTCTCTGCATTAGCTGCTGAATCCCTTACTGTTCCAAACTTGTGTTTTGCTGAAGGTTCATTGCTTCCTCGAGTATTTGCACGTATCCAGTGTTTCACATTTTTATCCATATGCAGCCCAAGAAAGTCATAAATCTCCTGAGTCTTTAGTAGAGGATTTCGAGCCAAATCCTCGTATCGAACCAACATGTACTTCCCTTTCAGCCAGTGGGGATGACTAAGACCAGTTGAAACTGAACCAAAGAAGTCCTCACAGATAACTGTGAGCTGATTCATGTCTAGATTATAGGGCCTTCTCCCTGTGGCCCTCCAAATGCGCCACAAACGGTATGGGTCCCTGAATGTTTCAATCCGGGATGATAGAATACCACGTGGGTCTCTCACAAGTTGAATGACTTTGATATTCAGCCGGGGGTCTTCAACCAAAGCCCGCAGATCTCCAATTTCCGGAACTCGAACTACTTTGATTGCCACATGCTTTTTCTCATGACAGGCCTCTGTTGCTAAAGTCATGTTTAAGGTTGAGCATTTCTTCACACAGTCTCCTTCTTCCACGTTAACATCCCCTGGACCAAAGGCATCACAGACAGGCTGCTGGCACAAAGCCCGGCTGGCACCACGGCGGAACAGCTTGTCCGTGGTGTGGTTTGTGGGTGTCGGTTTTATATAGTTCTCAAGGAAATAGAGATCGCAACCATACAGGCTGCGCAGTAAGTCTCGACTAGCACCTAATGTCACGCGGCGATCTGTAGGGTTACGGTTGTGTGACTGACGTGGGACCAACGTGGCATAAACATGATAAAGAGGCTCAAACAGGTAAAATATCTCCTGGTGCTGGTTCAGCAGCTGGCCAACAAAGGAGGAGCCACTGCGAGTGGTGGCCAGGACCAGTATGTGAAGTTTACGGGTGGCATTGACAGAAAAGTAAGGGTAGTCATCACAGCCAGCCCCACCTGCTGTTCCCCGCTCAAAGGAAGGATCTGTCTCCTGAGCCCCAAGACCACAGTTCTGGGGGCTGGGTAGTGGGCACAGCTGGAAAGGCTTGGAGGTGAGCGTCCGGATGGCTGTGTACTGGATGGCAATAGAAGCCAGAGCCAGCAGAATTACTGACTTCCAGGAACATTGCATGGCTGAAGCACTTCATCTAGACAGAGATGCCTATGCCAGGTCCCCCCTGTGAACAAAGAAGATTTTGTCTTTATTGCAGGAAGCAAGGTTTATTTTAAGCAATTTGATTTAAAAATGTTCTGGTTATTTTAACTAAAGTGCAAAACTTTCAGGTAAATTACATATTTTTATAGCATAAATGAATACTATCAGATATGTGATTGCAGTTAGTGATAGAGAGAGAACATAACGTCTATTTTGATAGATTTTCTAGAGAGGAGTAATGACATAACCTGAACTGTGACTGTTTTTAGAACTGACTGTGAGTCATCCATGGTTTAGTGCCACCCATATCATATTTACTTATGATTCTACCACAGATTTTTCTATTGATTTTCATGCTTATGGGGAAATGAGGTTACATAATTATATGCTGAACAAGAAAAGAACAAAAATGGATCTGAATAATAAAAAAAAAAAAGCACTGCAGCCACAAGACAGAATAACTTGTCCTAATCATTCAATTTACTTCCCTTCTCTCCTGCAAGCTCTGCAGTTTCATTTCTGGAAATTAAAATACATAAAAAAGTTCTAAAAGGCTACTTTTGGTGACTTTTAAATATGGCCTGCCAAAACATGTGCAGCAGCACAAGACCCCAGATTACAGCATAGTAAACACAGTATTAAGATTTTTTATTTTTTATTTTTTTATTTTTAGATTGATTATTTTGTCATTTTATACAAGACTGTATAAAAAAATATATTTTGTGTTAAACAGCTCTAGACAATTTCCTTTTTTAAAAGTGCAGCAGTAAAACAGTAATAAATACATAAAAAATTTAATAAAAACATGTGACTCTATTCAAACATATATTTACTAATATAAACCAATTTTCATTTAAAATAGCTACAAAAATCGACTCCTTTCCTTTATGAAATGAGAAATGTTACAAGTCCAAACAGTATACTAGAATGGTCCATGAAGCACATCTTTTACTATGCAACTAGGCTTGTTCTTTGTCTGTTTAATCATGTCCGCATCTAATTTGGCTTGGCAGGAGAGACAAATTATTGAACAGTAAGCTCCTTCACATTAGCAGAAAAAGTGCCAGAAAGGTAAAGTATGTAGTTTAAAGCTTCATTGCCAATGTCATGTCAAGGAGAAGTATTGCTGTAAGTGAGTAATGACATCATTTAAACAACAAGGAGTTTTAACTAATGCTCAGAATGATAAAATAGGCCCATAGTAAAGTGAACTTTAACTGTGTAAATAAAGTAGCACTCCAGAAGCCACACAGAATAGAATAAAACTCAACTTAAGCGCCAGGATACGTCTGTATAATGAAGAGATAATGCATTTTTAAGTAACATGCATGCCTAAAATGAAAATGCTAGATTTGTTACATAATAACTACTGTTTAGATTTAGTGACTTACTGTAACGGATGCGTTTTAACGCAGGGATGATGCTTTGTTTAATACAAACACCATTTAGTAAACGGTGTTTCACAAACAGAGAACATATGCGCTTTCTACTCAATGACATTTTGAATTAAAAGGCCCACTTCACTGCAGCGGGGACAGGTTAGAGACTGTCAAAGATTTTTCCGTGATGCAGGCAGCCTAACCAAAGCAGCGATAAGACAGAATAATTACATCCTAGTCCTGCAGAAATGCTGGATTTTCGATACAGAATAAATAGCATCTAAAACCAGTTATTTATCAATATCAAATACTGATTGAGTCTTATTCCGTTATACCTTGTTGTCGGTTGCTGCGTCCTCATGATGCGCGCTGCGGTGCGTCCACGAATAACCGGCTGTGTTTTAGTCCTTAAACGTCTCCCCGTTGTTTTCCAGTCAGAAGGGAAACAAACGCGCCTGGCAACCCCCCCGACATTACATCCAGGGCGAGGCGTTCGAGTTCAATGGTTTGTGTCGGACACACAGATTAAAACAAATGAGGAAAGGTGATGGAGCAACGCAGGAGCGGAAGTGTTATTAATAAACCAACCAGGCTGACCGAGGTAAGCAGCGGCCAAACTCCCTCCTTCAATGATGCGGAGAGGCAGAAAGTGAGGTAGGCAACACAAGGAGCGACTGTCTGGACCACCCCCGACCCCTCCCCCTACCCACCTGCCTCTCTCTCTTTTTCTCTCTCTCACGCAGACACAATCACAGTGGCGGTTCTAGACCAAATGTTCCAGGGGGCCAGGAGGAGACCAGCATTTTTCCATGGGGGCACAGAAAAGCATGAAGCAAAAAAACTGGGTATTCAAATATATTAAAAGAGCTGCATGAAGTGAAATTTCTTCAATTAGATTTAGTTAAAATGATGTCTCTTCTAACTGAAAATACTTTATTTTTGGCTCAAAAATTTTAATTTGGGCTACGTTCACACTGCAGCCTGAAGTCACCAAAATCCGATTTTTTTCCCCCATATGCGACCTGGATCTGATCTTTACATAGCTGTCTGAACAACACAGATCCGATTTTTTCCAATGCGACCCAGGCCACTTAGCTATGTGGTCCTCAATCCAATACAAATCTGATCTTTTCAAATGCGACCTGTGTGTGAACGGCCAGGTTGCATTCATCCGACCTGAACGTCATTAATACCCGACAAACGTCACTATTATCCATCATGCTGTGCAGAAGCGGCAAGAAAAACAACAACCATGGCAGATGATGATGCGGGCAGCAGTATTTATGTTTAAAAATATTGAAAAGATTGAGTTTTTATGGTTGGAAAAGACCGTTGGATGCGTGCCGGCACTTCCATCCATTTTTACTTCCGGAAAAAAAGAGCATTTAATGACTACAGCTCACACAGGAGATCACATGTTGCATATTTTTGGAAATATGAACGGCAACGCGAAAAAAATCAGATTTCACAAAAAAATCGGAATTGAGCATTAAGGCCTGCAGAGTGAACGTAGCCACGGATTATCGTTAAAATCATAACAAGTACTAATATCTACATAAATTGGTTATTTAGTAGGTTTTTATTAAAATAGTGATTTATCTGTGATTTCACCGAAGACTCCTAGATGACTTGCAGAGACACATAATTTTTTCTTTAACGCATAAAACACAAAATCTATTTCTGCTTTAATTCTGTACTTCTCTTTAATGTTACCATATTGATGTGCATAATTAACCACAGAGTTTTTGTTGTCAAGTAATTGTTAATATATGAAAAATTTTAATGTTTTTTATATTCCACTTCAGAGTATTACTGTTGCCACCATGTGTATTAGAGGGAAATAAATGTTAGGGGTGGACACAGGGGTGGCCAATGATTGGCAAAGGGTGGCCATGGCCACCCCTGGACCCCCATCTTAGTCCGCCCCTGAATATCAGTAAGCAGAGACTGCAGTTGCTTAGGGCCCCCCGACCTCTTAGGGGTCCCGTCACTGACACCTGGTTGGCCCGCTATGCAATTGTGGAATAAGACGTCTGTTACTAGGTTGACTGACCAGACCGTATTTATACTGCAAGCATTCAACATCATGGTGAGCCTTTTAAACACCAAACCAATAGCAAAGCAAACAGTGGTACTTTTAATTGCTATGCTAATAACTGTGTATAGTTCATTAGACGGTTGGTTAAAAATACACTCACATAATATGTTTCAGATCCCAATAAAGATCTTAAAAGAACAATGTATTTGAGTATTTTATTTTTTACAATACGAGTTGGAATTATGGGTAATCCAGAGTGTAGATTAAAACCATAACCGTTATGTATAATGTGTACTTAAGCGGATTCCAGAAAAGAAAAAGCAAAGAAGAGCTGCTGGAAGAACGGAAAAAACTTCCCAAAATAAATAAATCAACTATCACATGAGTGGTTAGGTAGATACTGACTTTAATATTGGAATTAAATATAGGAGTCTTTCAAAGAGTAGACATAAAAAGGAGGTTAACATAAAAGGTAAGAGAAGGGATGCACTCAGGCTCTTATTGGAATTGTGAAACCCTTCAAGATAAAAGAGATTAGATTTAACACTGAGTTTCAAAAGATTAGAAGTAAGCCATACCAGGTTAACTCAAAGATGGCGGCTAAAGTTTTGGACTTGAGCTTGAGTGATACCTTATTCACAAAACTAAAGACTTGACCTAGACTTAGGGTCTAAAAGCCATGTCTTTCTACAGAGCAATATACCTTAATTCAGTGCGGTGACAGGACCTAATTTACCCCTGATATAATGTTAATTCAATGTAGCCTTGATCTAGACTAGACGTCTGCAATTTTTAAAATCTATAGAGCCATCTTGCCCTGAGTTAAGCTAAAAATCTGCTGTAGGAAATCTGTTGCCATAGTAAAGAACCAACAGTTTATTTATATTTTTAGGCTTTACAACAAGGGAAAATAAAATACTTTTCTTTAAAAGGAAGAGTGGATTTCCCCTATACAATATTATTTGATATATATCTTTATTAAAAAGATAAATAATATCAATGAAAAGAAAGAGCAAATATATAAAAATCATAAATTTGAACCAGAAAAATGTGGCTTGCTCTCTCAATGGTGGAGGAGAGTTCCTACCTTTAAGTGTAGGATTTTTTTGTGTGTGTCTTGCTTTGCCAATATAGCTCTGGAAATATATGTCCTAGAACTACAGAAGACTTAGCTGAGCCTGAAAGCTAAGCTCTTGATTTAGAGGTTCTAGAGTCCTTGTATTAAATCTCAATTATGACAGAAAGAACAAGATCCTGGATACAAGCGGCTGAAATGAGCTTTCCTTGCAGGATGGCAGAGCACTTTCTTGGAGATAGACATCTGTTCTAGATGCTTCCTGGGCCGCTTCTTTGGAAGTGGAAAGAAATAGCAAAAAAAAAAAAAGGTTTAGGGCTGTCATGTGCATAGAGTTTGCAGAACTGAAAATAGAGATGTGGTTAAGATAAGCTGCACTGCAGAAAATAACATCTTCTAAATTTAGGTTACACATCGGCCAAAGACTAGAGCTTCTAGTTTTTGAACATTGGTTAGAAATAACTGATCCATAAGATTGTTTTTAAGCAAAAAAAAAAAAAAAAAAAAATTAATGACAAGTTTGAATAGTGCTTTATCCGAGCTATAGTTGAGAGGGGTGCTGGTACCTATCTCCAGTTGTCAATTGGCACACTTAAGGAGAATTTAGAGAAGCCAAATAACCTAACAGTCGGAGGTTAGCCGGAGGAAGCCAGAGTACCCAGAGAAAACCCACACCTGCACGGTGAGAACATGTTAACTCCATGCAGACCCCAGGCTGGGAACTGAACCCGGGACCTTCTTGCTGCAAGGCACCAGTGCTACCCACTGTGCCACTGAGCAGCACTGAATAGGAACATGAGATAAAAAAAATAAAAAGTAAAATAAAAGTTTAAGGAAATTACAGGCGTAACACATTCAATAAAAAAAAGTACTCGAACCAGATAAGAACCAACTGATGTCAAAGGGTGTGTTAATAATCACACTGCAATGCAGTAAATAACTGAAAGTAGGTGAACAAACAGTGCCTTTTGAACTATATGAGTATTAAATTGTTATAACCTATAGTTGTTTTCTGTCTGCCTCAAAGAAAAACATTTGCAATACAATGCAGTTCATTTAATGACATTGCTCTATTACATTATTTCTAACGGCTGGACAGTACCTGAGACTTCTCATGGCCCAAAAACAGATTTAAAAAGTGAGGTTGCTTCCCTGTGCAGCTGTTAAAAGAGCAACTACCTCTTAAGTATAAGACTTTATTATCATGCTCTGCTGACATTCCTCCTCCCTGATCGGAGATACTGGGCATATGTTTTCAGTCTGGGCACAGTGTGGTGAAGGGGGCTTTTTTAGGTAGATATTCTCAAACCACTCGTTTTCACAGTTCAATGAGATAGTACTTAAATACCACATGATTTTGATGAAGGAATACCATTATACATTATTATGTAGATGTTGTGTTAGGATGATGTTATGGTTCACACAATCATGAGAAAGAATACAAAATTGATAGTTACCAGAAAGGTAGTGAAAGGGTCCACTAGAATTGATAATAATATCATCATCATTAAGTGTTAGAGGTTTTTTAAATCAAAGTTTTCTTCCCAACAGCAATTATAAAATGCATAGCAGCATTCTATACCCGGCAAATTTTGCATCTAGGCAAGAGCTGTCAGTCTGCTAAAGAATCTGGTTGTTATTTCTAAATTGTAAAGGTTAATTTGTTTTGCAACATAAAACTGACTAAAACTAGACTAAAACGCTTTAAAGTTTTATTCCACTAAAATTGACTAAAACTATCACATATCGTAATGAATAAATTGCAACTAAGACTAATAATAGTTTTTATCCTGAAGAATAAGACTAAATCTAAGATGGCTGTTAAAAGCAACACTGGCTGCATATAAGCGGTCTGGTTTTCACTTCTCATTGCTGGTTTCTTTTATTGCTCTGCCTGTGTTCTGTTGCTCTGTTCCTTTACAGTTTGTTGTCTGTGTTCCTTATTTAGTTATTCCTGTGGTCTGCTCTGCAAGTATATCTTTTTTGCTGTTAAAAAACAGTTTTTTCCTTTGTATCTGCAACTAGGTCCATCTGAAACCTACAAATTATAACAAATAGGGTAATTGTTAAAGAGGCTGGCTGATCAGAGTGATTAGTTACATTTAAGAAAATGTTAGTGAAAGGTAAAACTATGGTAGAAGCACTGTTTTATAACCATAGCCTTAATAGGATAATAAGAACAGGTCTATTAAAGAGCAAGTTCAGATTTACAAGGCATTGACTACAGGCTGTATGACTGATTTAATAAAGAGATATCTGGGACACAGATTTAAACTGGAACATTTTATGTGTTAAGCCTATCCTGACTTGGAGATGTCAGTTGTGTCTTGCCTTAGTTAAGGAGAATAAAAGAACTAGACTAGTAAAAAAAACAATTTGTAGAAAGTCAATTTTCCAATTAGTTTGAATTCAAGGTCTGAGTTTCCAAAGTAAAAGCAGGGGGACAAGTCCAAGTTGCTTGAGGTCAAATGTGAAAAGTTACATCTTGTGATTTGAGAAACCACATTCATCGCTATATAATGTGGTGTAAGAAAATATTAAATATTTTCAAAGAATAAAATTTTGGAGTTTTCATCATCAATATTTTAAAAACTTATTCACACAACATCTGTCTCTCACTATTCATTTTGAGCAACTGAATGGAAAATGTTTCTTAACACCAGACAAGGAGAAAAAAATGCATTAGGTATTTTATACAGTATATGTTGTTTTCATATGTGCAGACTCTACCCTATGTTGCTATTTAAATGAAGTTGTTTACGTAGTGAGGGAAGTTTATTTGCTTTATTTTAAGTTATTAATGTACAAATATCATGAGGAACATCTGAAAATATCTATTATTCTTATAAAAACTTAGAACATTTAATCTGAAATATTGGAGTGCTAACAGTTGCTTCCATGATGATGGCTGTTGTCCCTGGACAATGCAGATGTATACTGCTTTCTTGTAGAGATCACATAGACTATCAAAGACAATTATCTGCTTTAGCAGGTCTTTGATTGTATCTCTCTGCACACATGTTTATGGTCACATTTACTTGCCCTTCCCTGGATACTCTGTAGAGGTTCTCAGCTATTGTCTCATTTTTACAGATGAAAGGACTCTGGAGGTGCTTATAGCTCTGCTATGGGAAGGCAAGCAAAGCTGCAGCTATACAGCCCAGATTCCATGGCTGTCTCTAGAGTGTTCATGTCAATACACTCCAGCTTGTGGGAAGCTCTCCCACATGGAAGCTAGGCATCTGCTGCAGTGTGATAGCCTTTCACCACATTATCACATAAGGCTATTCTTCTTGAGCATGCTGTAAAAAGATTTGTAGTAGATTCATAACGTGCCAGGCCAAATTAATGTCTATTGAGAGTGGAAGGGGTATACCGGCTTTGTTCTCCTCTCCATCGTCCTTTATCCTAACATTCACATGGTGACAGAGGCTTAGATTTTGGTCTGGCTTTCTTTTATTCACTGCTCAAAACTCTGTGAACACAAATCCCAAAAGGTTTGCCCTCTTTTATTAATATTATGAGGCAGGCAGGTCAAAGAGCATCTTTAAAGTATTGGACTTAAATATTACATCTTTACACATCTTACTTTAAGGTTCAATTGTATTGGGATTTTCTGCCACCTCTGATCTTGAAATCGAATATAAATTAATCTAAACAAGATTTTTTTTGAAAGTATTACATTTTTTTTTGCATTATATTTAATTTAAACACAATCCCATGAGTTTAAGCAACTGCCATGTGAGAATGTAGGAGAATATAGATGCTTTAAAACTGGAGCACATAGAGAAAATCTATTTCCATAGTAATAAGGATTTTTATATTTTTTATATTACATTACAGTCATGGGGAAAACGGTATAAGCGCAACCCATGATTCAATATTTTATAGAGCCATCTTCAGCTGCAGTAATTTTTATAGGTTTCTGTATGATTTTATTAGCCTCCTACATCATCCTGGATGACTTCGACTTGACTGTTCTTTACAAAATTGTTTCAAATAATTAATGTTTAAAGTATTTGTTTATCCCCATGCTTATCTCAATATCCTACCACAGTACTGTACTGAAGTCCCTTTTTCCACATTTTAGGTATTCTGCTGTAAGTTTAGTGCTGTGTTTAGAATAATCGCATTGATGAATAATCCAATTCAATCACATTTGACTCTGAAAACAACCTCACATCTGTACTTTGTTTGCATACAGTATGAATCCATGTTTGACTTAGTATCTAGCGCTTGCCCTGATAAAACAATCCTAAATCACTCCCCTTATAACATCATGCTAGATAGATACATGTGATTGGTTCTGACAATATTTGGTGCTCTGTATGCCCACACATCTCCATTTCGGTGTGTGAAGGATATAGTTCTAGGAGTTTGTTTTTATGTAGATGCAGTTTTTAAAATCTTATTCCAGTTTCAATATTCATTTAGGAGGGACCAGATTTTCTTCTGCCAACTTATCAAGCAAAATGTACTTTAACATTAAGGATACAAACTGAAGTGTGAGGAGCGTGAGATACACGTTTTAAGGTCTATTAAAGGTCCGATTTTATTCTACATTTGAAAATAAACAAATATTCACAATGAGGCCCCCGGAGCATGTTTTTGTCATTTGTCAAGGGAAATTCCTCTGTGATTAGGAAGGAAGCACGTTTCGAATATCTCCTATTTCAGATCTTTTCTGGAAGAGCTCTTTCGGCTTTCCAAACCCGTTCCACCGGATAGCCACGCCCCATGGCAAACCGGTCAGTGGCTGTATAGATAGTACAGACCAAAATACTGCTATGGACAACATATTTCCTGTCATGACCTCACAAGGGAAATGTTTGTCAAGCAGACCATTTTGAGTACACATTAGGTGGAGAGAGGCTATGATATAGATGTGATATAGATCGTTAACATGGCGGCGCTCTAAAGCAGCTGCCAAGAACAGCTCCTCTTGAGAATTTCACAAAATATGCCGCTTAACACGATACAAATTTGACTTCAAATCGTCAACGCCTGCAGGAGCTACGGTCACAAAATGTTTCAAATACTGACATTTATGACCGTTTTAAAAACTGTGGATTGCTACAGAGGGATCTCAACAACATAACAACGAAACGTAACTGCCCACCCATCCTCACCACCTTCTACAGAAGCACCATAGAGAGCGTTCTGAGCAGCTGTCTCACTGTTTGGTGTGGAGACTGCTGTGCCTCGGGACTGGAAGAAGGTGAGAAGAGCAGTAAGAACAGCAGAAAAGATAATCGGGGCTCCTCTTCCTCCATAAAAGACGTTTCATCCCAGCGCTGTGTGTCCCAAGCCTATAACATCATAAATGACCCCTTACACCCCCACCATGGACTGTTTCTTCCTGCTGCCCTCTGGTAAGAGACTTTGTAGCATCCAATGCAGGTCCAGCAGATTCCATAACAGTTTCTTCCCAACTGCCATTAGACTGCTGAATGTTATGTAAAAATGGGTTATTTTATTTATAAAAAACCAAACCCCATCTAATATCAGGCATCTGATCGTTCCTTATGTTTCTAACAGCTATTGAGCAAGATTATTATGACCTTTTTGGTCACTGTTACTCTTGTATGTCTGCTTCTGTTTCATTGAACCCCCATTCAGTCTTGGCAGAAAGCTGCTCACACTGATTACACAACATTAAAAGGTAGTTTTATTTCTGTCCAGTGTTGCTGCATGCATGCTCAGTTTGCTGAATTGTTGTACAGTTGAGTCAATCTACTGTCACCAAGTGCTCATCCAGGAAGACCGAACTCTGCAAAGTCCATGACTCGATGCAACCAATTGGGTGTCCTTACAAAGAAAAAATGTAAAAAGTCTGACTGCATGACTAAATTGAATTGTGTTTGCAGCATGTCTTATGTTATGTGTTTAACATGCTGATTTTGCAAGCATATGAAATAAATTTATAACTGCTTCTTGACAGAATATAAGCAATTATACAGTACAGACCAAAAGAGTTTTCTCTAATTTCATGACTATGAAAATTGTAGATTCACATTGAAGGCATTAAAACTATGAAACAACAAAAAATATGTCTTATATCCTATGTACTTCTAAGTAACCACCTTTTGCTTTGATTACTGCTTCATACACTCTTGGCATCTCTCTTGAATCTAACAACCCTAAAGTAATTCTTTTTCCCCCGCGACATTATGAAACTATTTAGCTGTAATCTTAAAATATTTTCAGCAGCTCTTCATGTATTGTAAAATAACTAAATAAAAATAAAATGATCTGCATCTAGCTCATAGTAAACAAACCAAAAATAAGTAATGTCATGCCCTGTCACCTGAGTTGTAGAATTCTCTGCCTATAAATACTGAATTCTCTGTGAAAAAGTGTTGATCATTCTTTAATAAGATCCCCTTCAAACGGACATGCAATGTTTGTTTTTAAAATCTAATGTGTGAAACGGAGCTAGTGAATGAAAAAAAAAAATCTATTCTTTTTATCTTTAAGGTGAGTTTTTTTTTTTTTTTACCTCATAGACAGCGTTTAATGCATAGTATGAAAGGAGCTTCAATGTTAAGCCATTTAATCTTTCTCTTATACTAGTACACTACGAGGATTCATGGTTTGACCATTTTGACCTACAAAAAAAGATTTCCTAAACTGTTCTGGTGTTCTTTTTTGTTACAAATCTGTAATGGACAAAATTTTACGAAACAATTAAGGTACCTAGTTTTCTAGATCTCATATATAAAAGAATAATGGTAGTGCTAAAACAGCCTTATTTATGTCCACTTTTGGGTGGATTTTGACAAAGAATGAGGAGGGCATCCTATAAAACATAAGCTTCTTGGGTGTCCTTCAAGTATATATGTCACATTTGAGGTGCAAAGATTCTAGGATGATTATATATTGTGTTACGACTGGCGTCAATTAATGTAAATATCAGTGTGCAGGTGCCTGTTGACGATTAGCTCCTAGACGGCAATGATGAAGACGTCCAATTGGTGGCCTCCCGGAGGTACAACATGTACAAGTTCTGGAGCTTGCAGGAGTGTGCCGTTTCTGTTTACTTAGTTTTCTCATGTATTTATTAGTTGGGGAAGTAAGTGTTTTGTCATTCAATTTTACTTTCAATTAGTAAGTTGATTAATATTCAGATAGTCTACTTTTGTTTGTTGTTTTTGGCATTAGCTCTCTCTGATGTCATACTCTTCACTTGTTGTAATTTTTCAGTCAAAAACACTTTTTAAAAAAATAACTTCATAAAATGTTCAACTTTGTGTGTGTTGGCTGCTTGAAATCCACCCTAGACGGGTGGTTACAATTGTAATGGAAGGATGTAGAATAACAGTTTTTATTTGTAATTGGATAGACTGTGGTAATTTTAAGGAGTGCCGACTGCCCATCTGCATAATGCAGAGCATTCTTTAGTAGAGTTAATGGCAGGATCCCAGGATCACACTACTAATTACACAACATTTTTCATCAAGTCCAAAAAAATCTGTTTATTTTAGCTGGTGATGAAAATCAGTCTTTTTACCTTTTGCATACACCTGTCTGTTACTGACACAGTAGAATCAGTTGTTCTAGGCAATCCAAAAAAGCTGCTTAAGATCAGAAAGAGATTTTAGAAAATAAAGCAAAACAGTCATTTCTGTGGATGGAAGTTTAGAAAAACCCCTGCAAATGGGAATAGAATGTTGTGCCTGTGCAGCCTTTGGGGATACTTAGGAGATAAAATATAAATAATAATATAAACTCTAACATTTGAAAAGGCCATTGAAAATATTTTATTTTGAAATTATAATATATCCATTTCAGCTGAATTGCTGACATGGATGCATGTACCTTAAATTGACCTTTAAGGTGCTTTATAATGCAAAACAACTTTTTTTTCAGTTGAAATATGAAGCTATGGCTTCAGCAGAATCATACCCAAACTGGTACTTTGCTCCAAGCTTGCATTTCTGAGTAATCTTCTTTAATTCTGATCCCTGAACAGCAGCCTCTCCCAGTCCTGAAAAATAAGTGACCATCATAGTTTTAATCTAGAACAGTGATTATACGCCCTCCCCAGGAAGCATATACCTTGCCACTCTTTGCCTGCTTTTCCATTCATTGAGCAGTAATTTTAGGCAGCACATTATAATTCTGTGTTTAGCTTACAGACAAAATGTATCTTTTAGTAATCATTCATGTCCGCAAAAGTATTATACCTAATATAACATCCCAACAAATCTTGTATTGTTAATTGTTACAATAAATAATCAGTGATGGGGATTGTCTAAATTTAAAAAGCAGTGTACATATAAAGGTGGTTAAGGATGACCAATATAGTCAATTTTATACTAAAAAATTAGTATTTTTCTTATATGTTAGCAGTGTTTGGTAGTATAAGTTCTATTTTATTTAATCATTTGTAGTTATCCTCTACTCAAGTTGCATTTTCTAGAAAATATGACATAGTAGTAAGTAAAAAATGTTTTTTTGTTGTTGAATAACCTCTGACTTTACAAAATCTGTCTAATTACAGTAACATAATGAAACCAAGGTTTGTTTCTCTGTCATTTTTAAAGTACCCACCTCATTTTTAGAGTTAGACATGATTATGGAATGAGAGAATGACATACTGCTTTTTATTCAGCACAAAAAGAACCAACCCTGAATATATAAGTGACCTGAAAAGTCTGCCATGTCGAGCAGCAGTGGTTACTGCTTTATGTGCATCAGCCTGCTTGAAATTCCAACAACACGCTTCTCCCTGAGGATGAGCTTAATGCAGTGCAAACCCACAGAGCAGCTGCTGTCATTCTGCTGTACCGGGTTCTTTGTCAAATGTATGTTTAATCAAACAGACTCTATATATGTGACTTATATTATCTATTTCCCTGGCCCAGAATTCTCAAGAAATGTTTAATACCTAAAAAAATAATCATTTATTTTTTTCCTTCTTATCCCATTTAGGCAGTAATGTATATTGATAATTGAATGGTTGCTGATAATTATTTTTCTTCTATCCCTATTACAGCCAACTCGTAGTTTCAAGTATATCGCTTAAACCAAACCTGTTTGGCAACAAATATTTCAGTCAAATATCAAAAAATAGAATAGATCACAAAACTGACATCTGTCATTGAAGAAGTGTTATAGAGCAATGTTCGAGGATCTTTGGTTTCCATCTACCAATGGTAATGTCGATCCTTCACTAGTGCTTAAACATGAAATAGTCATTTACCTTCCAAGGATTTTTAGGACTAAAATATATTATTTAAGATCTGTACTCATGATTCAGAAAGATAATGGGCAAAAATGGCACCCATTGGAGAGATTGTAAAATATGTTGCTGAACAAAAACAACACACAGGGTAATTTCCTGTTTGCTAAGTTAAAAACAAAACAATAAAAACCACACACACACACACACACACAAAAATCTCAGTTGAGCCTAGAGTTATGGAAGTTATGGAAATTATTTTGATGAATGGTCTGTCTATACAACATTTTGGTAGGTGTCTTTCCTGATGCATCTGTTTAAAACAATCAGTATTTAGAATAAATTAATAAATTAAACTAAAATTGACTGTGAAGTAGTACTGTGGTGCTGCTCTAGGCTGCTTACCACAATTAATAGAGCAACACATTTCAGAGGGTACTCATCAGAGATCTATAGGAGGAACTGGAAAGGCTTTAATCACAGCTTATCTTAGTGGTCAAAGTGAATATTGTTAGCAGAGATTTTACATCCTGAGATGGATTCGGTCTACTGTACACTAACTGACTAGGAATTCATGTCGGGCTTTGGCTTTTGTCCAACACAGTTGATGCTCAGGGAAATTAAGGCTTGAATCTGTTTTACATGTTGTTGCATAACCTTAAAAATCCTGCTTATACTTTGAAAAACCTAAAATGTTGCATAATTAGAACTACATGCCCAATAGAACTATTCTGCCCAATAAGAGTAGAGAAAAATACTATAAAAGTCTTATTTCTAGGTTGTAAATGTTTGATGATAGTTCTTGCCAAAAGACATTGGCAGATATGAGCTTTACACAAAGCAAATAATTCTCTCAGGATTGTAATAACTCAATATTATTATTATTAAATTAGCCAACCTGTAATGTGATTTCATTAAACTGTACTAAGTCACACATTTTACATTTTTTGAAATGACAAAAATACTAAATATAGTTTTTCTAACAATTCAATTTAGAGCAGTATAGGGCAAACATTTTTTGAAGTTTTCACTGTTAACCTGGGTAAAATCTTAAACATAAGCAGAAAACCTGGTTGTCAAAGTGCTCTATGTTTGACAGGCTAGTCTGATAGACCAGGCGGTATGTAGAGGGCTCTAAACAAAATAAAGTAAGACTAACGGGTGGCAAGATATGCCTTTTGATGCATTTAACGGTTCAATAAGAACCTGTAAAAAGTCTTTTTTTATGTGTTCTGAGTGAAATGTGACCATTTCATATCTTTCTTGAAGTCGTAGGGAAGCGGCTGTTCCAACGGGTGCATTTCCGAATTCTCTCGAATGGTGCCCGACTTTACACGAGTGAATAAAGTGAATGTTATTGGTTGATTATAAAGCGGACAGTGTTGTTGTGGAGGAAGGTTCGAAAGCAAGTTTGGTTGTGGCCGGTGTCTAGGAAGCATCTTGCTAATCAATGGGAAATTAAAATGGGACCAAGTAGCACTAAATTGGTGACTTAGAAACAACACTGTCAAGGAACACTATGGACTGCGGAAACATGCAAGAGGAGGAGAGTTTTGTGTTGGAGGTCGTGGATGAATCTCCTCCATCATGCATTTTATATTTAGAGGCGGAAAGCGGAGACAAAGATGTTGTGGAAGAGGACGCCAGGGCGGCAGAAGCTTGGTTTGGTGTAGAAGGCTTACAGCCGTATATGTTTGAGCCCTTGCATCGCAATGCTGGCAGATCTGTTAGCTCTACGCCTGCTGAAGACACAGACGTACAGCCCCGTGAACATTGGGATGGAACTCAATGGTAAATTGATTCTTATTTCTACCGTTGCGTATATTTGCCCGCAATATATGAATCATGACTGAAAAAATGTTATTGATAAAGGACCGTTGATATATGATTGGCCAAATTTGGTGAATAACTAACTGGCGTGCATAAGATAACAAAAAAAAAACAAAAAAAAAACAGATTTTAAGACAGGATTTTTTTTTTTAAATAGAAAGTTTCTAAATTTTGGGACAATTTGTTGTGATAAAGAGTACATTTACATACATGTTTAAGCAAAAAAAGATTTGACATTTTAATATGACTTCCCTACGACTTTAAGACTGCCTCTAAAACAATGCACAGTTTTGTGCTATACATAGAAGAGGGGTGTCCAACCATATCCACTGCCTCTACATATCTTACTTCAATAAACAAGTTAAAATCATGGCTCTGTAGAGCTTGCGGTCTGCTGAGAAGGGCATGCATTCATTTGATTCAGGTTAGCTGGAGCAGAGGAACATCTAAAACCTGCAGGGTAGTTGGACCTGATGACCAGGGTTAAAGATGTAGTAGATAGATACACCAAATATCCATGGTATACCATTTTATCTCAATAAAATGTAACAGGAGTATTTGCTCCTGGACTAGTATCTTAATAAATAATAATTAATAATAATTACTAGTACATAAATCCTAGAGTTGAAGTCAATATTAGGTCTGCATTGCTATTATCATGCTGATTTATGATAATGTTCCTCTCTGCTGCCTATATGCATTGCATGATGTTAGCTTATCAAATGATATAGATTAGTGAGGTAAATCCTCATTCTTCCCCTTATCTCTTAATCATCCTGCATGATTACTGTTGGCCTTTGTAGTCGGAAAATTTAGATTTCTCTTATTTCATATATTACTTTATCATATTTTCTCACTATAAAAGTTTTCACTCAGTCTGTTTCACCTTCAAGGCCTCACAATTCTCTGCCTGATGGTGTTTGTAGACCAGACATAGCATATAAGGTTTCTTCATAACATGTTAATGTTGTCTTTAATTTGTTTTGACTCTGACTACTTTCCATTGTTGTAAGTAAGGGGGAACACACGCTGCTCAGGCAGAACAGGGCTGAATGCTGTGCCATAAGGGCTGTATGATGAACTGTTCTCTCTTTACAAAGATATTATGAATGAATGTGCCTATTGAGTGAAATCCATCGACCTCTGTTTATTTAACTAGGATGAATAGTTGAATACTTCTTACCCACTATACCTTTTTGACTATAATATGTAACATCATGGTTGATAGTGGCAGATAAATAAGAGGAAAAAAAAACATTCCAGAGCTGGAGGAACAAAATCTGCACACACAGTGTAAGGATGCTTTGTGAATGGAAAGACAGTTCTAACTCTGCCTGTGGCATTCTTCCACCCTGCCTCTCACAAAAAAAAACGGGTTGTACAAGGTTGTGGCAAGGCTGTGTCACAGACAAAGATTTGTTTGATGAAGATAATGGTGGTTTAGGAACCTTTGTTTAGCCAATCTTGGCTTCCGAGAATTTTCTGACAGTGAAAAAACATTGTTTGTAATTTCCTTTATATGTTAGTGTGCTCCATTTAACCACAGATGTATTAAAATAGTTTTACATGCAAATAGTATCACAAACAGTCCATGCTATTGTTATCATATTGGTTTCCTGGATTTACAAGGTTAGAATAAGCAGTTAGTCAAATAGTTATTTTGCTATGACTCTCTCAATTCTCTGGAATTTGTATAGAGTAGTACTTTTAAGTGCTGAGGTATATAGTGAGATGTATAAACTGTTACTTCCTAGAATTTAAGGGTTATACTCCCAAAGTTACAGGGTACTTAAATAACTCCTAGGGTACTTCCCAGTGGCAAACAGGGTGTATTTGTAGAACCTACAGTCACATTTCAAAGTTATACTTCTGGCGATTCAGTTTAGTTTGTTTAGCACTAATTCATAACATATAATCACTAGGCACTTTACAGAGACAATTCAATAAAGATCATACAGACAGACTGGTTAAAAGTTTTCTGTCTAAAGAAATCCAGCTAATGGGCTCTATGCACAACTTCGCCACTTAATTGCAGCTCCTTTCTTTCCTGTTCATCACTGGATGAACTGATTAATCCAGCTGTGTCAGGCCAATTTCTTTACAATTACTAAAGTCAGGCATACATGGATTAATCAGTTCATCCAGTAGAGAAAGACAGGAAGCAGAGGAGCTGCCTTAACTTGAGGATGTAGTGCAGTCGTGCATAGAACCTGTTGCATGGACTCAATGAGTGCAGGATTCTCTCCACCTGGATGAGCAAGAGTGACAGTAGATATTGAGTAGCATTGTGTCGACTCCACAGCAATCTGTAACACTGAGCAGACATCCAGTGACAGTAGAGAGAAAAAATAATTGCATCTTAACCGGAGGAATCCTCCAGCTGATCCAGGCTCAATTTAAATGGCCTTCTGGACATTCAAGAAGACAGAAACAGACAAACAAGAGGAACACAGGAAGGAAAAGGTAAATGTAAACTGTTTGTACAGGGGCTCTGTCTAGGGAAGAAACAGTTAAGCAGATGGCCTCTGAGTCAATTTTTATGTAAAAAGTATGAAAGAGAGCACAGTTATACACAGTAAAACTAAGCCCATAACTACAAAAAGGCAAAAGGTTATTTAGTCAGCCACTGTTTGTGCAAGTTCCCCTACTTAGAAAGATAAGAGAGGTCTTTCATTTTCATCCAAGGTATACCTCAATTATGAGAGGCAAAATTAGAAACATTTTTTTAGGTAATCTCATTACAGGTAATCTCATTTTATTAGAGAGCATAGACATCTGCCAAACAGCAAATCGTGCCCCATATGTGAGCTGTAGCTAAAACATGATCTGGATCATCATCAAATATTAATGAATTGTTCTTTGGCATGAGGCACACCTCTGATAAAAAATGTACTCAAAATCCTTCCATACCTTACCATGCAATGAAAACTCTCTTGGCAGGCGTAATTAGGGTGGAAAATAAGTATTCTGTCACTTTTTAGCATAACTTTTGCTGGCAATGACAGAGGTCAAGGGTTTCCAGTAAGTCCTTAGCAGTTTATTTCTTTACACAGTAAACATTTGACCTCTGCCATTGCCTGCAAAGGTTATGCTGCGAAGCTTTGAGTAGAACTTTTCTCATTGACTAAGGAATTATTTACCACCATAATTTACAAATAAACAAAACATGCAATGTGATTTTACTTAGATGTAGTTCCAAAATGAAATCCATCCATCCATGGATGCCCCCCCGGACGCCTAGTGTTCCAGCCATGTTCCATTGGGAGGAGTCTCAGGGGATAACCAAGGACACAGTGGAGGGACTATTTCTCTTGTCAGGAATGGAAATGCCTTGGGCTTCCCTGAGCAGAGCTGAAGAAGGTGTTTGGGGAGAGGGAAGTCTGGGAGTCTAGGAGTCTCTGCTGCTGCTTTCCCCGTGATGTCTGAAATAAAAAGGAAAATGACAACAATAATAAAGAGCACTGTAAAAAAAATGCCCAACAACCTTCTGTCTGCAGAAAGTGTAACATTGAAGACAGAGCAGTGGGTTATAATTTGGGATTTTCGTTTATAGTAGTATTTAAATGTTTCACTTCACTCAATTAATGTCACCTCAAGGCACTTTACAAAGACAATTCCACAGATCATGCTGTCAGATTGGTTCAAAGTTTTCTATCTAAGGAAAACCAACTGATTCATTGACTCAAAGGCAATCCCCCCCCTTCCAATCATGCTTGTAGCAGCAGTGGAGAGTAAAACACCCTTTTAACAAGAGGGAACCTCCAGCAGAACCAGGCTCAGAGTGAGTAGCCATCTGCCAAGGCCAGCTGAGATTCAAGGGGAGAGAAGAAGATGGAAGCAGAAAGCAAAGCATAAAGCAAACCAGATACAAAAGGTAACTGTCAACCAGCTCCACAGGAGGCCCTGTCCAGGAAACACAGAGCCAGGCATACGAGCTCTGAGCCAGCTCCCATGTCAGAGGATGAAAAAGAGCACATACAATTAGTCACAGTAAGAGAAACAGGACTACACTGAAAAACAGGCCAAGCTCCAAAATCTATAAACAATGGTGATGATGGCAGCAGCACAGCTTATATTTCTCTCTGGGATGGTGTCGCAGCCAAACTGGAGGAGATGAATCTCCTATGATGAGAAAAAGCAGAGAGAGAATAAAGTCAAAGGTTAAACAAATAAAGTTTACAGGATGGGTTAATAGAGATAAATGAAACAGAATGATGAATTGGGGTCCCTATGTCCTCCAGCAGTCTAAACCTAGAGCAACATAATTAAAGAGATAGCTTAAGATAACCTGAGCCAATCTAGCTGAGCTTAATCAAAGAAGGAACGTTTTTGTCAGGACTCCTGTCTGTCTGTTTGTGTTTTCTGTTTTTCTCCCTTCCTCCACCAGGAGGCGCCTGGTTGTGGTCTGCCTCCTCACACACCTGCTGATGGTTACTTCATTAACAGAGTGTTCGTAAACTGCTGACTGCGACTACCTCAACGCCAGAGTGTTTGCCAGTTTTGGGTACTCTAGCCAAGCCGAGTTTTGCCGAGTCAAACTGAGTTTTTGTCAACCTGAGTTCTAACATTGTTTTGTCTTTGCCTCTCGGCAGGAAGTCATCCTGCAAACTGGATTTTTCAGACCTTCTCTCCCTGGAAGGATCAACTGAGCTTCAAGTTGAGGTGGGGTTCAAAGAGGAGGTTTGGATCCACTTTCCCCAAGAGATCGTTTGAGCTTCGCTCTGAGAAAGGGATTCATCTCCACTACGACCCGTTCAAGTACCGCAGGAAATCTGAGTGGCTGTCAGTTTCTCCGTTCACCTACAAACAACCACATTCTGGGTAAACCCTGTTCCGCCCTCCACCGAATCAGACAAACACAGGAACTACAGCATACAGACTGGAGTCTAGGATTCAACAACTTCTCTGGAAATGTGAGTCGACAACCAAATCCTCTTCTCCAAGTTCAAGAGTCCAATTTCCCACTGAGCCTGAACTAACCGCTGTGTCTTCCCCTCACTTTCCAGTTCTGGCTGAGCAGTCTTCAGAGCAACACTTCTCTCTGAATTATCTCTTCAATAAAACTTGTTAAACCTTTCCCTGGTTTCCCTGTTTGGTCTTCTGCATTTGGGTCTGAACCTTAGTAAAATGGGGTCTCTCATATAGAATACATTAGAATAGAGTCCAGAGGGCATCCATTCACAGAGCTGGCCTTCCTGATCAGCTCATCCAGCTGCTTTCTCTCAGCTACAGATAGGCCACTGCTCCAACAGGCAGCTCCATAGAAGATAGCTAATGCCAAAACTGAGTCATAGGTCTTTTGGAGTGCAGGGGGCACTCCTACAGTAAGTTAGTAACCTCAGTTTCCTCAGCAGAAAGATTCTGCTCTGACCTTTCTTGTACAGAGCCTCAGTGTTGTGAGTGTTGTGTCATACTTCGCTGGCTTGAGAGCTTAAGAGTTTTGGAGTGGGGTACTGCAGAAAAAAACTCACCTTATCAATGTTTAAAGTAAACCAGCTTCTATGCACTACAATGAGAAAGCTTGATCATAAACACTAGTGTCAGCACATTGACAGGAAAACTTTCTTCTAAAGACTGACCAATCTATTTTTGATAAAACAACATACTCAAAAAGATTTTGCAGTTTGTACTAATTGTTTTGAATTTTGAGTTTCATTGGTACAGTAGTATATGTAGATAGAACTAATGTACATAGTGGTGTGAGAAATGTACCAAAGAGACTGAAGAAAAACTATAAAACCCTCAATTAATCAATACAGATAAGAATAAAGCCCGAATTAAAAAGAAGTTGATGTTTTTTTTTTTTTCCTCACGTTTGAATTTCTCAGAAAGTCTCTTGGACATGTGTCCATACAATAATCCCAATGATTTTATTTTTTTTTTTCTAACAGTGAAGGTCAGCTATTTTAAGCATCTTTTTAGTGTTTGTACAAAGCATCACTTGAAGCAAGGGCATGCATATCAGTCTAGGAATGACTAAAGGACTGTTTCATTCTGCTTGTCTGACTGGCACAATATATTTTAGAGGAATTGCTAATTTTTGCATGAAAAATGTCTTAGATGCAATATTAGAGAACTGTAATTTTTTTTTTTAGTTCAAATTATGTGAAGACTTATGTAAAGACAGACCCTTAGATTATATCAAATTATAAAGAAAAGAAAAAAAAAATCAAAGGCTGTGCTTGTACCTCTTGGTTATTTTGGTATTGCCCATTGTGGTTTACACACCTTAAAGGATGTGACAAATTTCCTGACCTTTCAATTATAAGCTAACACCACCCAAGAAAAAATGTGTTCAAACCAGATTTAATCCAATATTTACAATTTCAGTTACATAACTTTTTTTACTGTTCATATCTTACATTTTATTAATACTAGAATGGAAGTAATGTGTACAAGAACGGTCGGTCAATCAATCAAGAAATATGAGTCAAATAACCTAACTTGCAAACCAACTGTATTAAAACTGTTCCAAAAAAATTAAATAACAATCCACTGGACTTTGTTTCCAAGTTTGAAGGCTTTTCGCTTCCCATCCAGGAAGCTTATTCAATTAAAAATCTCAGATTTAGCGCTGGGTTCGAGGCTTTATAGAGTGTACCAAAAAACAAAGCCTTGTGTTGGCTTAGAAAACAGGCAAATTGAACTGGACGAATGAGTCCGCCCCTCTGGAATGGGGTTCGTTTGGTTTCTCTGTTAGCTTGCAATAGGCGATACAGGTATTGTCTCTGGTCGATAAGGGGAATTGTTGGCTTGGCTAAACATGCAAGGTGTTCTGTTCCTTTGTAAGGGGGTGGGGGTTGCAGTGATAGCCGGAAGGAATCAACTCAATCGCTGCATTGTATATTTTTGAAAGCTGAAATCTGAGTCCACCTCCTCTGTTTAAGGTTGTTTTTTCTTTCTTCATGCCCTTCTCAAAGCACCTATCTTCTTTGTCCAAAACGTCAACATTCTGGTCCTCAAAAGGATGTCCTTTGTCCATAAGGTGTAGATGTACGGCCAAGTCTCGAGTCTGAGGAGGTGAGGAGTACCCCCCTAATACATGATGGTATAAACCATCAACAGGTATTAAAACTTCCATTTATATTTGCATATGAATGATTTTGAACTGAAAACTGAAGAATTGCAATAAATGGTCTTAATGTGATTACACCACTTACTTCCCGGCCCGAGATACGTCAGTTCATACTGTACATGCTGATAGCATCAGACAAAAGGACCACACTGCAGCTAAAGCATTTTAATTCTTGAAAAGAAGTTATCTACGTTAAGTTTTTTTTTACAACAGTTATCGTTTAAAACAGCATTTAATAGCAAACTATTTGTACTTCTAATCAAAGTTTTAAGCAATTCTTAGAAAGTATTCTAAAAAAAAAAGGTAAACATGTAAATTCTGCACTTTGTCAAAGTATTTCATGCCAGTTAGTGTTCAGATTTTTTTCTCCACTATAATGTAGAATACACACTCTCCTTTTACAACACATGCATGAAAGCATATTTACAAAATCAATAAACATAAACTCATTTAAATATCAAAAGTACAGACACTCAAGTCTGATCCATCTAAAATGGGAAAAAAAGGGATTTATGTCAGCTAACGTCAGGGTTGAGTGTACCAATTAAGGTGTCTGATAGCTGCCACTAGATTTGAGATCCCCTTTGTTTCGCACAAAAAAGCTGACGGCCCCAACCCCCAGCCTGAAGTGCTTCATTGAAAAGCTTGGAAGGAAAAGGATCAGGATGGAGGAAGGGATGTAGTGAAGAGACTGGGTCTTTAAAGAGACATAAAGCTCTGAACGTTTTGCTCAATCTTCGCCCAGAGCGAGGTCCCCTTTCACCCATGAACGTTCTTCTTTGAAAGCCTGCAGATCTCTGCCTGTGCCCTCTCTATTCGCTATACTTAGTCTCTCCCTCCCCTGGGAAATCCATTCAGCTCAGCAGCAGCAGGCTTCATGCAGTGACAGTGGACCGGAACAGTTAAAAGTTATCATTTACATATGTAGGGAGGACACAACACAGTATACTACCTATGTTGTCCCCACATTGCCTTATCAGTTTTTTTTTGTAGTCAAGGGAGTGTAACAGAATCCACTTTTAAAAGTCAACTTCAAAAAGGTCTGATTTCTTTTACACAAATCCACATAAGATTTTCCTGAAATTCCCTCCTGAGTTAATCATGATGTTTTTCAGCAAATGATAGGCTCCATCTGTTTTGTTTTTTTTTCTTTTTAACCTTGAGACTTTCCTCGCTTCATTTATTGCCCAGTCTTTAGCTTATTTTGAAATTTTAAAGGGTGAACTTAAATAACACATGTGACGCCTTCTGTGCCGTGTCACGTGTATTTGTGGCCTCATGAATGATGATGCTGCTGGGAGTTATTTAGTAGTTTTGAAACTCTTGGAAGGATTCACCATTTGGCTCTCACAGTGGTTTGCTAAAGTAGAACTTAGAATTTACTTTTTAACAACATATGACTAATATATTGCTTATATGTTATTAAATGAAATATATTGTTTTTTGAATATAGGCTCAACTGGCTATGTGTTAGTATAACAAATAAAAGGGTGAATTGAGCTAAGATCATGGTAAATCTGTTAACTCTGCAGCATATTGAGTAAACAAAAAAATACTCTATTTGAAATATATGAATTTATTAACAAAAATCACTTAACTCCGAGTCAAACATATTTAATTTAGAAACGCTTATCTAAACAAATAAAACCCAAGTAATCTAAGCTATTGAAATTATGCAATGATACAGGTCGCAGGTCAATAGTAGCCAAACTTTAGCTTGTCTTACTAGCTTATTTTTTATGATAGTAAACACAGGAAATAATCAAAAAACATCAAAAACCCAAATTATGTATCTGGAAACTATGTCCTTAAAATTGCCAGATCTGTAACCCTTGATGATCTACATTTTGGAAATGTGAGGCGTCTCTAAAATATACAAGAGCTTAGCATGTAAGGCCTGCAGCAGGGAAGCCAATGTCATTTTGGAGAATCTTTTCAGATTCTCCATGGTTTCAGTCTCTCATAACTTGAGGTTTCCAGTGAACTCAGAGAGTAAAGTTGCAGAAAAGTGTTTTTGCAAGAGTCTGCTCTGAGAGGTCGACTTAGCCTTTGATCGGAATGCAGATTCTGATCCTTGGCTTGTCTGGCCTTCTATTCATTGTGTTTTTCCAATGTGAGCCTCTTCTGAGAGAGATTCACAGCAAAGAGAGTGAATATTTCTCGGTAGATGCCTTTGTCCTCAAGCATGATGGCGGGCAGGATTGCATGTCTCTGTGGGGAGTTTTTTGTGGCTATCGGGGGTTAGTGCAGCAGTTCTAATTTACATCTTCTTCCACCAATGTTCAAAGTTAATATTAGCATGACATTGGACCTTATTGTTCAAAACTAATATCATGGCTCATGTGCTGTACATGGAGAGATAACCACAGAGCAAAGATAAGGAAGGAGGATGAACTGTCATAAACAATGACAACCATGGAGCTTATATACAGAGAAAAAGATAAACAAATTTAGTCGGTGTGGATTAAATCTTTAGTGGGATTTAGCTGTGGATGTGATAGTAACAGAAAAAAGAGAAGAGTTTAACAATATAATTGTAACACTAAAACCAGGGGAAATATGCCAATACTGATTTAGAGAATAAACTAAAAAATATATGCAACAGAGGTCTAAATAAGTAAGAAACCAAATTTCAATTTAACAACAACATAGACAAAAAGATTTACTTTAATACAGCAAGACCTTTTAAACAAGAATAAAGAAGGAAAGGGGAAAAGCACAAATACAAAATAAAAACAAACCCCAACACTCAATGTTTATAACATTACTAAATTATTACAAATCACAACCACACAGAGAAACAAAAAAACACACACACACAGAAAAATGGTACTGCTTTTTGGCAATTAATGATAATTCATGCTGCATTCAATTCTAGTTGAACACAATATGTACTCTCCTTTGAGTATATCTTATTGTAGCCAGGAAGAACACATAACGTATCTTTATGTGGACATAAACATATTTAAGAATTTATTCTTTCTTGAGAGATCAACAAATTTACCTGTCAATTTATAGACAAAAAATTGATGGAGTGTCTTATAGTCGTAAACTTTTAGGATATGTTATCTCTCTGTAAAACTAGCAGAGAGTAGGAAGTAGGAAGGAAGAGTAAACAATCATAATTTAACCTTTTTACACCAATGTTCCCTCAAATATTCCGTGAGTCTGGGCATACACACAAGCTTTCTGAGTACACTAAGTACCACAGCGAGCACTATCAGATGTGCTTGCAACGGCCAAACTTATATACATTATAAACCTTAGAGGGAACATTGCTTCACACCCACCTTTTTTACGTAATTCTTAACAAAATATTCAAGTTGAATAAAGCAAAAAGGAAAACATCATCCCTAGTAATCAATTGAAATGCATTCAAAATTTTAAAGTGTCCATAGCATTTTTTAGATGTTTTTTTTTTTAGATATTTTTATAATTTTATTATATATTATATGTTTCATGTTGTACCATAAAAAAATTCCTAGTTTGTGAACTCCTTCACAAACAATGGCAATAAACCTGATTCTGATTCTGATTCAGTGAACTGGATTTTAGGAGATTTGTTCTGGACATAAATCTGCTCACACAATGCAGAACATTGTGAATTGACAAGATTTACCATTGTACATTTATGGTCTAAATTGATAGTATTGTAATTATCACAAGGAAGGAAACAACTCAAAGCATTGTAAAGATATTACTGAACATATGTTCTTACCTTTCTGTCTCTTAGCAGGTCTATACCCACTCCCTTTGTGTCTATTCTCTTTGGCAAGTAGAACAAGTAAAGCCTTGTACAGGGAATGGAGTCTAACAAAAGCTTTACTCTCAGAGCTCTATAAACACCAACATGGTTGGATAATAGCGTCACTATGATTTTCTTTTTAACTTTGTTCAGTTAATCATCTTTGTTTCAAGCAGCAATCTTCACATATACCATTAATACAAAACAAAAATCAGCGGGATTTAAAAGAATAAAATTATGTCTGGAAAAAAATCTTGATTTGTTCCATAACAACATCGTTATCTTTGTATACAAGTTGTAACAAGCTTTAAACAATAGATACAAAGTTTTTAATCTATATTCTGATAGATAAATTTTTTCTAGTCCTTTAGTCCTTAGCTATCCACTGATTAATTGTGAGTAAACACCAACCCAGCCATGTGAAAACCAAAGTTAAGCATCTTCTGTAGCCAAGAACTGTAGCCAATAGTCAATAGCCATTAATAAATTCATATATACTGTTCAGAAAATATGTGCATGAATTAGGATGTAGCTATACAATTATATACATTTTAAGCTTATGCTTATATTTCAACTTCTCAGTTTTTATAATTTCACATTGCACAAATTATGGAAAGATGCTTAAATAATTACTCCTCTTAAAACTGAGCTAAAGCTTATCCAGAATATATAAATGTTTCTTTGCATTACACATTGTCAGTTGTCATTTTAGTTTTGTAAGTCAGAATGGAAGCTTTTTAGAATAATTTTCCAATGAACAAAATATAGTGCTTTATTACAATACTTGTCAAATTCCGCCAAAGCTGGTGGCTACGGGAATAATTCACAGAAACAGCAAAGAGGGTGAAAAACTATTTATATTCTTTTCCTTATCGGTGAGAGCCAGAAATGCTGAAAAGGCCGTATTCTCAACTGAAGATCGATATCAACAGGTTTGCCCAGTAGGGAATTTTGTGGACAGCTGCTTTTTCAAGCTTCTTCATATGCTGCAGTGGAGATGCACTACAGCCTTCTAAGTCCAAATCTGACAGCAGAGCTTTTTAGAATGCCTGTGATGATAGTTAATATATGGAGCTGGATAAAGAAAGAATTTACGTGAGGAGATGACACCGTATGGAAGTATTTCCTCCCACAAAGGGTGAAAGCAACTACCTCATTTCACTCTCATAGAGCTATGTGCCAGAAACCTGAGGTCATATCTTATATAAAGCTGTAGGAGTAAAGGCTCACATAAATGATGTGTCTGGAATTGTAGCTTAGTCATGTCTGCGTGACTCAGCAAAGTTAAAGAACACCAAAAATAACACATGAAAGTATCAATTATGCTCCAAGGCTTCACAGCTAATTAGGGAGCTTTCATAATGTAGAACTGAGAAAGGTATGGGCAACTGCACTCACCGAGAGTCAGTTCCCCCTGCAACTGTAAGTTGTGTCTTTGGTGCAGCACAGCTAGATTGAAGCTACAGTATGCAGGTAGCTAGAAATCTGGTATTCATCTAATCATTTGATTCAAGTGTGTTAAAGTTGGGGAAAATCAAAAAGTCTCAGGAGTCTGGCCATCATGGATTGGCGTTTCTCCTCCCACACTTATGGAAACTATGTCTGCAGACAAATGGGACCCAAATCTGATAATGGTCTCATACCTTGACTTCTTAAGGTAATCAGAACAGCCCTTTTTCTTTTTTTTCCCCACCCTGCCACTCCCTCCCCCTCCCAAAAAGAAAAAGTCAGATCTGATCTGAGCCACTTTCATTTGATTCAAAAGCGCTTTTAGTCGGTGTTCTTGAACGGTCATGCAACGGTCATGAAAATGGACTCAGACTTTGCTGGAGCAGCTTTCACTATGCATGTCTGAAGTTGTTCCTCAAGGGCCGCTGTCCTGCAGGTTTTCAATGTTTCTCGGCTTCAGCACAGCTGATTCTGATGTAGCTGTGCTAAAGCAGGGAAACCTCTTCAACCTGCAGGAGGGTGGCCATTGAGGATCGACTTTGGGCCTGTCTGAAATGCTAGATGCAAACAAAATACTCTGAATGGGATGTTTACGTAATGAGTTTCTGGTCCGATTGGCCATTTTATTCTGATTCCCTTTCTCCATATAAACAAGTGGATTAATTTTGTTTTTTAATGTAAACACATTTCAATCCAATCATGAAATTTTAAGCATGTAAACATAGCTAATAGTCAATTTATACATAGTTATAATTTATAATAGTTGTGTGCAGTTTTTTCTTACCTTCCTTATTTATTAATAATGGGGCAACAATACTGTCAGCTGACAACACTGAAACACTGGAATCCACTATTACATTTATTTTTCAACAAAGCTTTATAAATGGTTCTAATGACATGACAGCCAAAATCCATCATTACTTATGTAAACAGTACACTTCTCTTTGACGTCTACGTGCTTCTGTGCTAACGGCTCATTTTGATGTCTACAACTGTTTAGACAGAAGTCTGATAGTGGTCGTATTATACAGAATTATGAAAGACTATCCAAAATATACAGGGTTTCAGAAAATAATCAGAATTGGGCATCAAAACCTGTGTGAAAGTGGCCTTAGTGACAAGTGACAAACTATTTGGGAGAACATCACGATATATATATATTTTTTTAAATAATGTAAATGAAATGAGTAGCATCCAATCTTTCTTGTTCCCAAGTAAAAAGTACATCTAAAATCAAATAATTTTCAATTCAAGATTTATATGAATCGAATATCTATGCAAATTTCTTACAAAGAAATGTTTATTAGTGGCAGTCTGTGTATTGTTATGAAGCTGAAGTATCAGAGAATCAGTATCAGAGAATCAGTATCATGGAATGCTGTCTTGTCAGCTCAAATGACTCAGACAGTCATCCTAAAGGTGCAACTGCAGCATCCTATAGGTGCATTCACACTGAACATAGATGTGGATGTGCACAGTAACTCAATGCAAATCCAGGCAAGAGTAGCTATCGCTGAATTCCACATGGTGATGGGAAGCCTTGAGGACCTCAAAGCAGCATGCACAAATTGTGCATGAAAGGGCTTTTAGGATTACTGAGGTCACAACAAAATAACTTTTCTGGATTTTAAAATGATTAAAACTGCTAATTTTCTGTGTTCTGGACTTTGTGCATTTCATAGCTAGGTGCAAAGCAGCTCTTGCAGATGTCCCATCAAAGTTGCATAAAATGGCTTAGAAACATAATGCCTGAGGTTTTCACTGATAGTTGGGTTTTATGAAAAGGTAATACATTTGTTAGGTTAAGAAAAACATTATTTAATTTTTTCAAATTAATATTAACAAACTGCCAACAGTTATAGATAAACCTTTTGGGTTTCAAATAATCTATAAACTAAATGTATGTAATTATGTGCAACTTTCCATGTCTGACAGTTAAAGTTTTGATTCTGAAAATCATTACAATATTCTTTGTAAATACAACATGATTGCTTAAGGTCCAGTTCGGTATCCTTAACTGAAGTTAATGGCAGGCTAGTCATGTTTAGCATTTCTGGCTGTCAATCAAAAACTGTTAGAGTAGGTTAATTGGATGAGACAGTGGTATATTCTACAAGATAAAAGAATGAGCTTTGAAGACCGGTGACCTTGTCAGCAGCAACAGCATCGAATAGAGATGATGGGCTGTGGTGGGTTCCCAGCGCTTATAGATCCTCACAGCTTTAAGTGAAGATACTCATGTTTTGGGTGTGTGTGTGTGTGTGTGTGTGTGTGCATGCCCTAATTCTTTGTTTTGTGCTCCATGTGTCTCATGAAAGTAATTTGGCTTGAATGTGTATGTGCCTTTGTGTTTTTAAGAGTGCCTATGCTCTGCACAGAGAAGGCTGATCAGACCTCGAGAATATCCTATGTGACAGCACATCAAGACTAGCCTTCCTCTCTCCTGACATTCCCCTCTCATTACCGCAGCAATTCTTTGAGTGTTCATTCACTGTTTTTTGTTCAAGTCCCTGTCTTGAAAAAGATGACGTGACAGTCTATGAGCTCTGAGAATTTATAATGCAACTCAAAATAGATGGAGAAAATCAGTGTAGGAAAACATGCAAAGTACAAAAAAGCACCATATCAAACATCAGGGAAAAGGCATTTTGGAGGTATTGTGAATGTTGTGTTTTCTGTGTGGTAAAACAAAAATTTGCAATGCACAAAATAAATTTTTTTTATGATGAATTAAATGCAAAAACTAGGACATATATTTCAGCAAAGCATGTTAGTTATGGTTGTCAAAAATATTTTTGACGATAAAGGAAGCTAGTCAATATATAGGAAGATTTAGAAGAAAATAATAAATATCAAATTTTGAGTAATAGATTTAGAGTAGAAGAAAGAAAAAAACTTTGGTTTGTAATTGGATGGAAGTACTTTCTATTTTGCGGAAAG
>NW_015150913.1:421076-433984 GCF_000732505.1 Cyprinodon variegatus | reverse complement strand
ACACAGACCACGCTGACCTGAGATGTCATTGCGTCCTCTACTGCGCATGCTGGACACTTGCGTTGTATGACAGCAGTTCACACAGGAGATCACATACAAGTTGCATATATTTGGAAATGTGAACGACAACACAAAAAAAATCAGATTTCACAAAAAATCGGAATTAAGCATCAAGGCCTGCAGTGTGAACGTAGCCTAAATCTCTGAAAATGGGTCGTTAATGGAATTGTTGGGGTTGTGATAATAGCGGGAAGGGATCATCTCAATTGCTGCATGTCGGTTTTTGAAACACCTACTGTACAGGTTTCAAAAACTTTTTTTGGAACACTATTAGCTTAAAATTTTGATTTTCAAGGTATTTCACTGATTGCCCTATAAAAGCTTTGCCAAACTAGAAAGATAAACACACAAAAACTCTTGGGTGTTGGGCACATTGTCAAAGCAGGAAGCAGAAAGTTAGATAAGTCTATTTGTGTGGTAAGCATTACCCCAGGCTCACACCGACTCCGGTCTTACCGTTGCGGTGCGGCGGGTGCGGCGCCGCAGTGATTCCAAGTCATTAAAAAGACGTAAACCTCTCTCACCGGCTGCTGAGCTGTCCGGCTGCGGTTACCGAGACACTCCGGCGCTGCAGAAAATTCCGCAAGAAAGCTATCCTTGCGGCGTGCCGGAGCCCTCCACAACAAGCTCTCGCAAATATCCTTATTTGGGCCGTGTTATCGCGTGAAGTTACGTGAACTCAAGTGAACTTATGTTCTCGCGAGTTAAATCTCCGGACCTGTTGCCGGAGCCGCAGAGCCGCACCGCACCGTAGTCAAAAGGGCGGTGTGAGAGGGGGTGTGCGGGAGTTGCTGTCTCCGTCGGCTCAGTAACCGCACCGGAGCCAGTGTGAGCAAGGGGTTAGAGGTTATAAGGCACATCTTGTTTAGCTATTTTTTATTTTAGCTATTTTTTATGAATCTTGTTTAGGATTAAAAAAAAATAAAGAGCAAAGTTTTGCTGCTATTTTTTAGCTATTTCTTTTTAGCTTGTTTAAGAATTTAGTGAATCAATTCAGCATAAAAAGGTGTAAGCAGCAGCTTTAAAGGACCTGACACCTCTTGCTTTAGAGTGAGTCAGAGTGAGTCAGCCTTTGACTAGCAAGTTTTTTTGGGATGAGTGAAGGGTTGCCTTAAAAGATTTATGATAAATGTAATACATTTTCATTCCAGATAAGCCACTGCTTAACATCTTCTGTCAAATTCTTGATTTGTTGTCAACCCCCCTGAAACACTGCAGATTTTAGTTTCATTGAGGCACTGCGGCTTGAAAACCTTTGTAAGACCATGTTTAACCATTAGAGGCATGGGTACTTGGAAAAGCTAAATTAAAAATTATTTGAATAAGTGAAGCACACTTTTGTACCCTCAGATGAGATCCTTCTAGTCTGGATCTGGCTTTTTCTTTATCATTAATCAAGGTTTAATGTAGTGTAATTTGAGCCCTGCTGCTAAGACCCTGCTTTAAATCATTTGCCCCATGTACTGTAACTCACCAGGCTGCTATTGTCTTTTTTTACTGGAAGTCATTTGGTGACATTATATTGCTGCTTAGTGACATTTTGATACATTCTGGAAGTATTCTTTTTGGCCTTTTCCCATGGCTTTGTGTCCTAATATCTGCTGCCTCACAGTACCTTGTTTCTCTGAACAACCATAGCATGGGAGGTTTACAATGAATCCTTCTATAAATAAGAGCTGAATTGACCCCTTTTATTTTTGATTCAAAGAAATATCTCTGCAATTAATTTGTCTTAGTCAGGGGTTATGCAAATATAAGATATATGGTTTTCTTCTTTAAATTGCACCCCATGACTTGTAACACATGCTTGGTGGAGAGTTGTAATGATTAGGCAAGCAAAGCAAAAAAACATTAGTTATGTTTAGAATTATGCTCATCTTACCATTTGTTACTAACTGTAACTCAGAAACAATGTATGTTCAACTTAGGAGCTGTTTTGGTTGTTTGGAAATATGAATGTGTGTAGATTCTTCGTAAAAATCAGAATGTTGATAAATAAATGTTGCTACTTTCAAGATGACTTGGCTTGACTTAGATAACTTTTGTTGTCTACACAGAGAGAGTTGTTGTATAGAGATTATACAAAGCGACATTTTGTTTGTACAGTTTTTCATGACATTTCCATTTCTCAAAGTGCAGCGGTGATCAAATGTAAACAGTGTGGGAGAAAATACATGGTGCAAAAACTGCATTGATATAGGAAGTTAAGAGCATTAATATATGTGGTGCAATTAGGCAGTGTTTTGGTTTGGTGTTGTCAGTGTAATGCAGAGTCTGTGACATGATTTAGTGTTTTCTCAATAGTTCAGCTGTCTGATGGCTGTGGGGAAGAAGCTGTTTCGGAATCTGCTGAACCTGTATCGAATGTTGCGAAGCTTCTTTCCAGAGGACAGCAGGGAGAACAGTCCATGTTGGGGGTGTGAAGGGTCATTGATGATGTTACAGGGCCGGGACATGTAGCACTTGGATGAAATGTCTTTTATTGAGGGAAGATGAGCCCCAATTATTAAACCACATTTTCTTGTTTTAGTTGTTGAATTTCACAATGGTTTTAAACTGATTCTCACACTGATCCAATTTTTCTACCCCTCCTTCAGACCTCATCATCCCTTTTATATTCAAACCAGCAGATACAGAATGAGTTGCTTTATATTTCATTATGAAGGCCTTCAATGTTTTATTTCCTTTTAATCAACAACATATTCTTATTATTCTTCATTGTAAAGAGTAAAAAGTACCTGTTCTAATCCACCTTTAAAGTCTAAATTACTTCACAGCTTTCTATGTTACAGGTTTGTTTTGCAATTAACATGAGGAAAACACATTATATTTTCCTTTTAATTATATGATGTGATTTTGTGTTATTCTTGTGTTTTTTTGTTTTTTATTTTGTCACTGTTATAGTTCAAACAAAGTTTAGTGTTGGTAAAAATATTCCTCTATATAATATTTTTTCTATAAATGCTGAATGCTATTTTTTTTAAACCTTAATAACAACCAGGTAAGATCAAGGTAAAAAAAAAAAAGGTAGATACTAAAATGGCTATAAGACCCATCCCTGATTAAGAAAATATGAGTTTTACAATTCTTCCCATGTTACATACTTTGGCTTCCCTACTGCTAACATTTTTAGGCTTTTCCTCAATAAATGAAGGTGTCATTGCCATTCATGTATAGACCCCATTTTCAGAAAATATGAACCAGTGATATGTCAAAGCTTTTCTTAAGTTGCACACAGACTAACGGCATAGTTTTTACTTTTAACTGAAGATAAAAAAAATGCTGCATTTATTTCTAGCCAGGTGCATAAAACATCATTACACACATACATTTTTGTAGCATTTTGTAAAATCATATGTGCAAAAATCTCTATATTTCAGTAAGTGTATCACAGTTCTGTGTCTTACTTGCTGTTAATTCAGATAGCCCTACGGCAACGTCAGTATTCCTTTATGAATAGATCACCAGCCACTGTAGATCACACTGAATCCAATTACTGAGGTGAGTCAGAGGGAGCTCAGATTGAGTTTGCATGAATTCAGATTAAGGAGACCTGAAGCTTGGTGTTATATCACAGGCATATACTCTTAGGATAAAATACATTTCTAATTATAAAAGAAAAATTCCAGCACATAATTCCAAAATGTGTTCAGATCCTTTTGTGTGTCATTGATTTGTTTTTGTTTTTTTCACCTTATCATCCAGTGTTTTTCTTAAGGGTTATAAGCCCTACAATATGTCTTGTAATAGTGGACATAAAATATGCAGCAGTACCAACCTAAAACTTTAATAGCTAGGTTCTTTTCTCCTATAAATTATTCTCATCACCTTGACTACAGAGACTCAGTTATGATCAAACTGAGCTGCAGCCACATATAAGCTAATAATGGCAAAGATCCGCAAAAGGGTTATGTTAAATACGAAAAGCCGCTGCAGATCAATGTCCATTAATCAATGAGAGCTCTCACTGGTTAGCTTTACAATACTGATAAAATTCACAGACAGAGCATCAACATGATCACAGCAACGCAGCACAGCTGCACACACAATAAAGTAGCAAAGAATTGCCAAACAAGTCATTGTTGTTTTTTGCTGTTATTTTGTTTTTGTGAATATTGGTGGAAAAACAAAAACATAAGCATTTCAGTAGGATTTTTTTCCAACAACCTATCATCACCTAAATGGAGATAATATTCAACTTGCTCTCTTGAAAACATTTGTCTTTTAATTGGTTCGGAATATTAGTTTCCCTTAAAGGCCCCATATTATTCTATTTTTTATTTGAAAATAAAAGGAAATATTAACAAGTTCATGGTTTTGCCATTTGTGCAGAAAATTCCTCTCAGGTTAGGTGGATAGCCTTTACCACCAAGCTCCTTATTCAGACCTCCTCTGGAAGAGGTGTTTCGGCTTTCCACTCCAATGTCCTCCCGAAGGCTGCACCCCCACAACCTGCAACCATGACAACCAGTCAGAGTTCATAAAGATATCATAAAAGTGGGGAAAAAAGAAGTTAGATGAAGGCTGGAGCTTGACCGATGCGCTACTAATGACAGCTATGGAGACCCCTATTTACCAGTATGACATAATAAAGGGCATGATGTTCAGACAGAGCATTTTGAGCACACATTAGCAAAGAGGTGGAGAAGAAGAGTGAGAGAAGCAAAGGTTTTTTTTCGTTTTATTTGTTAACCTCAGACACAGGCTTCTGGGCATGTATGACTATTACTTAAAATGTTTATAATGTGAAATTTGCATAATATGGGACCTCTAATTGTGCGTTCAGGCCGGAAATGGTGTCCAAGGCGAATGCAGTTGAATCACATAGAATTCCTATGCAAACCATTGCTCCGCTCTTGCCTCATGACACTAGATAGAGCTTAGGTGTTGTCAAACAGCAGCACTGCATGGAGAGAGAGGAGCAGTGATCTCTGAAGTTGAAACAAGCTGAACTTTTCATTGAAAACGAGACACAGCAGCCAATCAGGGACTGGTTGTAGGCGGAAATTTTTTTTCACTTAAAATGGATTATGGGTGCTTGGTTCCAGGTACTCAGAGATTCACTTCCATACAGAAAGCCTACATTCATATCTTCAGGTAACAAAGAGATAGTTTTAAGGTGTTGCTTTATTGTATGTCTCTTACCATCTCTTTTGGTTGTGCTGTTCTTTTTACATCTCGTTGCAGGTGATGAAGCAGACTGAAAATGTTTTGTCATTGTCTCCTTTCTATCTCCTCTTTCTCTCATCTTTTCTCGTTTTTTTCTTTTTCTTCTTCTATTTTTCTGCTCTATTTACATTGCAGTGTCCATATAAACTGTAAAACTCCCTGCATAATTATAATAAAGCAATTTATATGCATGAAACAAGTGGAGCAATATGGCAATTGCCATACTGCTACACTTGTGAAAGTAAAATCTGTTGGGCTCTTTTTGGCATCAAGACAATTATTCTTATTGCGACATTGCCAGACAGGACACTGTATAAAAAAAAATGGATTATTGTTTTTGGGTAGCTATTAAGAAAGCTGTTTTATTTTTGTCCTAGAAGCGCTGGTCATCATCTTCCCTTACCTCTAGCACAGACCCCGGTTTGTCACTGCCCACCACCTAGCATCAGCGCTTTCTATATGGGTAGATTTACCAGGAGGTAATTCTGAATCCGACCATCATCCAGCTGCATCTCTAATGAACAGAAGTGGACTCTTTTTGGAGCTTTTCCAATAATTGATAGTCTCCCCCAGGTGATTCAAAATCAGCTCATAAACAACAATTTAGCAGCTGCCCTTGATGTTAAGTTTCAGCTGTGCTTCTTTTGTGAAATATCAACAGCGAGACCCTGACAAGAAATGCTATGGGGATAACGGCATGTCCAAAGTGAAGGGTGTGGGAGGCTAGTGTATTACTAAATATGAAACAATTTTCAAGATTCAATACCTTTATATTCTGAAATGATCGTAGCAGTAACATTTGCTGGGATGGCAACATAATCGTCCATAATTAAAAATTCTATCTTACAGATGTGCTTCAGTAGCTTAGTGGTTAGCGTGCACGACCCATGTACAGAGGCTCTAGTCCTCGATGCGTTCGACCCTTTGCCACATGTCTCACTCCCTGTCTTACACCACCTTACCTAACAACCTACTTTCCAATAAGGAGCCACTAGTGCCGCAAAAAAACAAATCTTAATCACCAAATTAAATCTTAATAACCAAATCAGCACAAATGGCAGTTTTACCTGCACAAATAAAGTAGCACTTTAAAAGTAAGCTGGACAATTTTGAATCAATTTGGAGCTTAAAGGGGGATAGTTGACCTCTATTATTATTTATATTATCTTTAATATCTCACAGTAGCAGTAGCACAGTAGAAACAACAGTAGAAAAAGATACATTTTTTAAATTTATTTACTTTTTTTTTTAATTACCATTTTAAGTGCACAAACCTGCACCAATGAAGGAAAAGCCTATTTTCTGAGTTTTTTTTCATGTGGTTTGGGTGTCAGCTCCACACAGCATAAGCTTCTCCTATTTGATGATGTGCCCTAAGGTGTAAAGACTGCGAATTTTAAATGCAGAGTGGTAAACTACCTAGGGGGCTTGAGGAAATATCCACAAACACAGATATCGTTCTGAACAATAAGAGTTAAACTGAACTGTTTGTGTGTGTGCCCTTTAAATTAACCGTTTGGTTCTTATGAAAATATACCATTAAATATATTGTGCATTATATGTTAATTGAACTGTTAGATAAGACTTCAGTTATCAAGCTTGTTTAAAAACGTATAGAAATTATAAATAGCAAAGGAAACTTAAATCGAAACTTTATGCAGTAACAGATCCAGTATAGCCATAAATCACATGGTTCATACAAGCAGAGCAACATAAAATTACACATTACAAGACATTTGGCCCTTTTTGGATGTCAGTGACTCTTTCTCATAGAGAAACAAGTGCATTCCTTTTTTTATAATCATTATCACAGTTTGGACTGGCACACTTGGTTTAAGACTACGACTGAGAACAAAACATTTAATTATTATTTAAATAATTTAGTGTTTCAATGATTAGACACATTTGTAGATTATATCATATCTCAACTGCAGTTTATTACTGATTGTGAAATTGGATTTTTGTTTTAATTATGAGCTTTTATCTCACAGTGAATTATTATTACATTTTTTGCCTTTAGGTTGCATTTAATTGAAAACACAACAAGTATAACAATAAAAGTTTGACAGTTTTAAAGTAAAGTCTTTCATTAGACTTCCACGTGTTGTCCCTTTTTCTTTTTCATAACATTTTAAAAATCTTATTGTAATTAACTTTTTCTGTTCACAAATCCTAACAAAAGCATACATTATAGATTTATATCGGGTTTTAGAACAACCAGGATAATTTAAATGCATCACAGCTATGATGTGCAGTACTGACATGTTGAATATAGTTTAATGCTTTTCCGTGGTTTAACTTACTTCCTGTGATTAGCAAAATGTGTTATCAACACAAGTATAACTAAGGAATTACTTTCTGCCTTTATCAGTTTTGTTGATAATTACTTCTAAACCTGCCTACAGCTAACCTGTCATAAACCAGGATTCAGAATTCCACACGATATCCATCAGGTAAGGCTCCTGCAGAAAAAGGAGGGACATTCAGTACAGTTCATCGAACTGATTGGGTAAATCAACAAGTGGTACTTGCCTGCAAACATCTTTTTCCATCCACAATCATGTCATTTTCTTTGTTTTAGTAAAAATGATAGAGAGTATTTCATCAAAAACCAGCATAGCATTCTTTCTTTTGCTTCTGCCTCTTGTTGATGCATTGGCACGTCACCTGCATTTCATTGGTCCAAAACAGCTCTGTATGTCACAATCAAACTAAAGTAACAGGTCCTGGTAGAGATACTTATGCAGCTACCTGCGGGAGTGAAGCAGAAAAATGTAAAGAACTCCCTAGAAGTTGCTCAATGATCATTCGAAAACACAGAGGACATTTAAAGGGGACCCGATGATTGATGCATGCTTCTCAGGCCAAAGCCAATGGTTTTGTTGATGAGTTAATTCCACAGTGGATCAGCTTTGTCATCATTGGAAAAGTGAAGATTTCAGAAAATATTTTGAAAGAAAATCATATTCCCTTAAAGCCTGTCTTGTGTCATGAAATATAAAGGCTTTTTTTAAAAGATGTGTTATATTGGAGGGATTCTGTACATCCTACTTGTACAATAACATGCTTTATGCAGTACAAACTATTTAATTTTGTGGTGCATTTGTTGGTAAAAATTGGCTTTATAAGATATAAAAGCACTTTATGTGTAAGTTATGCTTAGGTTCAATTCTAAAAGGTCATCATTGCTGTTCAATAAGATTTGACTTAGCTACATAATCTATGGAAATTAATCTGCTATGTGTGCTATGTGACAAGGTTTTTATTTTGTACACTATATCTATGTCTTATTTTGAGAATAGGGCATAGTGGTGTTTTAACTGTGCCTGCATGTAATGTGTAGTGATGTTATCTACCTGTATTCTCCACTGTTTGTACATTCCTATAATTGATACCAGCCACATTCTGTGTGGTTTGCTAGTACACTCTTTGTCTTATATGGATTGTGCTAAGTTCACAATCTCAAAGACTACATTTTTTTCAAAATATTTCTAATCTGTATGTACCAGAAGCTTTTATATCAACCAACATTAGTGTTAAATATAACCCATGTTACTAAATTTAGACTGGTATTGGTGTGACTCTAATTAGCTTTACTTGTCCATAAGGGGTAAAGACTGAACTTACTTGTTTACTTAGCTCCATACTCTCACTTCTCATGTTCTCTGTGCCTCCCAAGTTGTATGTATCATGTTGATTTCATTACCAACTCTGAAACATTTCTTTAAACATCTCCATGACAGATCTGTCAGTAGATTCTTCCAAGATTGTCTTCAATTTCAATGTCCTCGGCCATTACCTGACTGCCAGCTCTTAAAACCTTCTCACACTAACTCTGTTTGGATCCAAAACAGAATCTGCTCCCCTCACAAAGGAATGCCTCCTGGAACTTTATTTCAAACTCCTTCTCTAGCACCAAGTTCCCAATTTTTACCCAAAAATATTAATTCTGATTCAGAATTCAGAAATGCTCCTCTTTTTAACCTACATCTTCATGGTCCATCTCCCTTCTTCCAGACTATGCTAAAGGCAATTTACAGATGCCACCAGTTGCCATTCTAATTGTTGTAAACAAACTCTTACACCTATGAAATTCTGACTCCTCACGTATGATTCTATGTGTGATTTAAAAACCGTTGGGTGGCAAAAGATATGACATCCAGCCGGATGCAGACTGGTTGCTTTTGCAGGGGTGGACTCAGGTTTCAGGTCTCGAAAAACCTATAACGCAGCGTTAGAGTTAAATCCTTCCGGCTATAATCTCACCATGCAGGTGGTCAAAACATTACGTCAGTTAAGCCATGCCAATAACAATCCTAACTACTCCCCATTACAGAGGCATGGGCCAGTTTTAGGTTATTTTTCAGGCCAGCACCAACCTCAACCACTCCCCATTACAAAGGGGTGGACCTTTTTTCGGTTCAATTTGCATGTTTTCTAAGCCATAACAAGGCTTTTGTTGGGCTACTCTATAAAGCCTGGAACTTAACACTATTCCAGACATTTTGAATTGAGAAAGCTTCCTAGATGGGGAGCGAAACGTCGTCAAACTTATCCAAAAAAGTCCAGTGGTTTTTTTTTAACTTTTCTTTTAATAACTATGACCTGGATGACTGAGAATCTTCACAAGCAAAAAAAAAAAAAACACAGTAATTTTTCAATTGTTAGACAATGCCACCCATTGACACAAACATGCAATTAGGTCCCTTTTCTTTTTTTTTCTTTTTATAGTTTTTAAAATCATGCTATTACTGAAAGATGAATAATCCCCATTGCCAAAACAGCAGATCTCTCAGCATTGTATATTTAAAAAACAGCGGATTTGCTTTTTTTTTTCTCCTTTTGCTCCTGCTCTGACCCGTACTTTTCTTCATTTGTTGTGCGTTTGGGGGCAACCTCTGACTGAGGCCTTTCTTGTCCCTAATGGTGGACACAGCCAATTCGGCCATAAAATAACGTTCTGCACAAAGACACCTGCAGAGACCTCAAACAGACTAAGGTGGGTGTGTACAGATGGCAAAATTTACTTTAAAGAACCTTTGGAGTCAAGTTGACAATAGAATATAGTAGGAAGTATAAATAACGCATTATTTGGAGGTGTACGTGCTGTATTTTTAGATATAACTATAAATACATCCTTGGATCAATGGGACAAATCTTTTTAGGGAATATTTATACTGTAGTCGTGTCAAACAGAAAGAAAAAGTTAAACTAAATTTTAACTTCAACATTTTTTAGTGGAATAATTTTAGTTTAATATTTCTCTACAAATTATATTATCTGGTAATAAGAATTGTGAAGTTATGCTTTTGTTCTTACTCTTCTACTTGTCTCCTGTCTCCAAATAGCAATTCACAACAGCAGGTGAGGGTTTTATAAAAGTGAATTAATCCAGGAGGGTTTGATTGGGTGCAAAGTGGTAATATCGTTGGATTAAGTGGGACTCAGAAGAAATCTGAGTTGATATTGAGTTGCAGTGATAGAGTAGCAGAGCAATTCTGACACCTACTTTAAAAGAATAAATTGGCAGGAAAAAGAATACATTGGTATTGAATTTTCATGAAGACCTTGAGAGCAGTGCAATCACTGCATCTTATTTTCTTTGTAACCAATTGCTCTAGAACTTGTTTTATTCCAGAACTACGAGAACAAAATGTTTCTGATTACCAGATTGTGTAGAACAACAACTCTCCAAGAAAGAACATAATTGTTTAACTTGGAATTAGAATATTTTTGATAGGCCTCTATACCTAAGACATGGGATGTGTGTATGTATATATATATATATATATATATAGATATATATAGATATATAAAGAAGAATTGCAAAATTAGCATCCTTAGCAGTCATTTAGCACAAAACAATCTGGAATTTCTCCTAGAATATACCATATAAAGTGTCACCAGAACAACCCATATGCAGTTTTCATTGACTTCTGAATTACCAACATTAAATTATTTTTTTCTTTCCATTAAAAAATTTTGAGAACTGCACTTTAATTGAAGCCTTTCTGATTTAAGTTTATTTGGTCTAACTGTAAAATATTTAAGATAAATTTTCTTAAGTTTTATTACTTTGCATAAGATGTACAATTAAATCCTCCCATATTAGTATCTTGTCTTAAGACGTCATACCTCTTAAAGCAGGATTAAATTAAGACTAATTTTTTGTTAAAAAAGGTCAAAATAACAATAAATATGTTTCGCTTATAAACTTCAAAAGATTGTATTATGTTGATCTAACGCTACCATTTTAATCAAAATAAAATTGTTGGAAATGACAGTGATACATGCTCATCCAGTAGTGGGGGATACTGCAAGTCAGTTGGTATTTCACAGTGATTTTTCATTTTATCTTTTTTACAATTTTTTGTAATAACTTTATATAGACAGTTCTGTGACTGGAAACATGATAAAAGTTGTAGAGAATTGATCAGCTAAAGTGGGAAGTGTGAAAAATAAAAATGTAGGTCTGAGCCTTCTCTTTTATAAAGTAGCGACAAGACATATTATGCATTTCATTTTCATTTCAAATTTCCTTAATCTCTTGTGAAATTAGCCATTTCCAAAAATTAAAGGATTAATGTTAACAAATATGTTGTTTCTGTGTGAAGTTCTCTTTCATAATCATCCAACAAAATGTATTTTAAAGATTTATTATTTTATTATGTTTATTCAATCAAGTCAATTTGTTTAATTAATTATGTTAAGGTATGTGTTCAAATTAATTTTGTATACTTGTATGGATTTTAAAATTCTCTACATTAAAGGTGCAAGTATAGCTTTACATTTTTATTATATTTAAATGAGACATAAAAGATAATGTTAAGCAAGGATAATAGGATTATGAGACTTATAAATTTATATCTTTCAACACAAGGTTTGTTTAAATTTAGCAATTTAATCAAATCAATGTTTTCAACAAATGAAATGAGAATACACTGATGTTTTTGTAAAAATCCCATTGGAGAAGAAATTCAAAATGCCTGATTTAGGATTAAGTGACCTGACAGAATCCAGGTGAAATTAATCTGAACAACGTATTACCTCTGTGCAGTAAGCATAATGTAGCAACATCTAATGTATTTGCATGGGCTTCTTTTTTCTCTTTTCTTTCTCTCTTTCTGAATTGAGGGTATGTGCCTTTCCCATCAGCAACAGCAAAGTGCAGGCATGCCTTCCAGGCATATTGGATGTGTTGGATTTCAATGGCGGTTCTCCTGAGACTTAGGTCAATAGATAACCACAGTAGTGCAATCGCTAGCACTGACAGGAAATGCCTGGGAGCAGAATAACTGGAGAGTCGATGCAATCAACTCTACCAAAAAATCCCACTTTGACTTTATTTTTGTTTTGACAACACAGAAGGTGCCCAAGGAGAGCTTAGGTGTCAAGCTGATGAAAGTTAAAAGTAGTGTTCAAAATAGTTAAAGACAAAAAAACTAAACCAGCAGAATAATAAAAAAGTTTTTACTGGAGTTAAATAAGGCAGATGTCAAATGCTCTTTGGAGAGCTGAAGGGAGATTCTATTGACAAACACTATGTATTCTTATTCTACAATGACAGGCACATAAGTAATTACGATGTAACAGATAAAAATGCATTTACTGTCAGCTAAAGCAAGCAAAATGGACAAACTGTACATCTTAGAGATTGTCTTATTTTTATTTGTCGGTCT
>NW_015150913.1:392429-420799 GCF_000732505.1 Cyprinodon variegatus | reverse complement strand
ATCTATCTATCTATCTATCTATCTATCTATCTATCTATCTATCTATCCTCTTTCATGCATATAATTTTTGTAGTAAACTGCATCTTTACTCTAGCCTACCAGTTAATTTCATCCTTTGTATATCATGTCATATGCTAACTTTTTTTTTATTTTTTTTTTTTTTTAGCAAATATAAGAATATAATGAAACAAACTATACAGTAGCAGGCCTAGAAGTGGAGCATAGTTGTGGTAAAAGTTCAAGTAAAGGAGATATGAATCTGGCAAAACAAGTTATTTTACCTATTATTCAAGGTAAATGTATTTAGAGTTGATTCCCTCATTCAAACCCTGGTTAAAACAAGATTGGCTATTTTTAAATATTCGAATGAACCTGTTTCTCAAGTTGTTTCACAAAGTCTACCATCTGCTTCAAACACTTGCGTAATTTCCTGGTCTTACTGCCTCAGATGTTTAGTTTGATTGTTTAGTAACATCCAAAATTATTCATATTTTTGTAGTGGACCCACAATAATGAAGTAAGGCCAGCATCCATATTTAGTCCCTTGTGCTGTGATGAAGAAAGGAAAATCTAGTGCAACCTCGATAATCCCATGAATCCTTTTAGAGAACTAATGCATTGAATTCAATTCAGTTTATTTATATAGCACAAATTCACAATACTGTACATGTCATCTCAAGGCACTTTAAAGTTCACTAGATCATACAATCAAATTGATTCAAAGTTTTCTATCCAAGGAAAAACAGTTGGATTGCTTCGACTCATTGATTCGAAGGCAACTCCTCACTTAAAGCATGCTTGTAGCGACAGTGGAGAGGGAAAAACTCTCTTTTAACATGAAGAAACCTCCAGCAGAACCAAGCTCAGAGTGAGCGGCCTGAAGTAGACTGAAGCAGAGATACAGAATCATGCAGAGATACAAAAGGCATTCAAACTGAGAAAAAAATTGCACACATATTTATTCTATCAAGTAATTGGGTAATTTCAGAAGGATATTTGTTGTGCTCTTTTTTATTTAGGTCTTTCAGCTTAAAAAGGCTGAGGAAGTATTTTCACAATATAGATAGATTTATTTAAAATAGTAATAAACAAAGTGATGATATTACAGCCATTCAAGGACCAATCATTCCTTGATTGGTCCTTGGCTGGTCCTCTACAATTCCTTTTTAAACATCAACCTCTGAACTGAAATATTCTTTCTGTCATGATTTTTGGACATTAAGATCTAAAGAGAAGCATCATTTCCTGGTCAGACCCTGTAATTCAGTGAAATGGTGGAGTAGAGTGTAAGACTCATGATTTTGGTTTACAACTAGGTGAAATGTTCAGGTTGTCTTATCTATTTTCTACTAGGGGTGAGTATGTATGGATGTTGCGTTACAATACGTGTCAGGATACTCACAAAACAATATTATCACAATATTGCAATATCACTATATATTACGATATTTTCCCACCTATCAAAATTTAATGTATATACAAAATAGCAATTTGTGAACTGTATGTTCATCAGAAGATACTTTTAGTTATTTTGGTGTCCATGTTGTTTTGGGGTTTGAGTCGGTCCACATCTTCCACTGTGACTGCCTCAACTACAGATATGACGCTGCGCTGCACAGCAAAAGGGCTCCACAGCCAGAGTGGCAGTGCAGAAGTAGCCCTTTTTCCCCTCCTTATTTGAGGTAAAAATGTTTTGTTTTTTAAAATTGACATTAGGAACTGAAAAATTTCTATTACATCCTGCAGCCTAAAATCACAATATATTGCCAAATCGATTTTTTCCCACACCCTTATTTTCTATTGATTTCTGATGTTTGAGAAAGCAACCACCCCTCCTCCACCCTGGCATTAACACAAAAAGCGCATGTAGAAAATTGATCTGTGTATAGGTTTGACTTCTTTGTTTTAATATTTATTCTGTCTCCTCTGCTCTTGTCTTTTACTGCGTTTTTAGTTCCTTGATTGCTGTCAAAGGTGTACATTTGCTCTGACCCATGTAAAAAGAGAACAAAGGAGGCCAGAGAGCTTTTAAGCCTCACGTCACACAGCAAATGGGGGCTTTTGTGTACAGCTACCCTTTAAAGCTTACCTTGTACAATCTGGCTGCAGTGTAATAGTTGTTTTGTAGTTTTTTTTTTTGCTATGAACAGTCACATTGATGAATTTTAGACTTTCTTATTCTTGCTTTCAGTCAAATATATCAGCCTTTTTAGCAGACTATGAGGAAAATGCTTAAACTAGCTTGAATGATGAATAAGTCAAAACAAATCTAAATTTCTACTTTGAAATGCTACTGACTTCAGTAGTAATCAGCAACCACTAAAATGTACAAAGGTGCATTTCAACTGAACAAGGTATCCACGGCAATTTACTCAAGCACTGCAGGGTGTTCACTGCTGTGCATTTCAGATGCACAGTGTTTTCACCGTGGACAGCGTCATTAAATGGGAGGAGATTGAGCTACGTATATAAAGCTGATGACCCATCCATGTGAAAAAGAAAATCAACAAATTGAGTAAAAGTTTTTTTTTTTTTTTTTTTTTTAAGGAATCAGGTATTGGAAATAAGTTCAAATAGAGTTTCATTTTTTGTGAAAATTGGCGCAGTTTAAAGTAGAGTAATTGTACCACTTTTGTGACACTTTTACCGTTTGACAATTCGCATCAGCCTAGCAGAGAAGCTGATCTGGGAGCTGGTAGGGAGACCTACACAGCACTGCTCATGCAGAGCTGTCATTATTTTATATGCTTTTTATACACTTTATATACTTAACATTAAAAGCAAGGAAAACAGTTTTAGTTTACAAAGAAAACACAGTCACTAAACAGAAGCAAGGCTGTCGTACATTGGCGTCACCAGTCTCTCTGACCACCATCAGTAGGGTATACAATAAAGTTATGGATATTTTTAACCCGTGGTCCTCTGTGGTTGTTTATCCATGAACCACTTATCAGATCCACCCTTTTTGGTTAACTAGAAAAAACAAAGACAATTTCCTTTGGTTGGTAATTGATAACTCTGCTGATAACCATAGTTCAAACTTATTAAACAACTAAATTTGTGAAAGACAACTGAGTCTTACCAGCCTGTCCACATGTCCAGCCCTGGTTAAAAGACTAAAGAACCTTGTTGAGTAAGGAAACCACTTAAGTTATCTTTAATAAAGTGTACCTAAAAACTCTCCAAAGTGGAAAGAGATTCAGCTCCTAACTTCACCCCAGTAAAATTATGACTAGTGATGGCCGAAAGAGTTGGTCCAACATATTACTAGAGGTAATTTGCAGCAATCAGCCCTTATCTGGTAAACTAGCAAAATGTTTTTGTTTTCTCACTACGAAAAGATAACACAGAGCATATCACATCTACCATATTTAGATACCTAAAAAGAACATGGGCATAAACTGTATGTCTAATATGTAAATGGTAGCACTATTATAACCAGTATGATTTATTGGTCTAAAATGCTGAAACCTCAAACAGAGACATGATTGATTCTGGATAAGTCATCTGTAATGTTAAAGAATTTATTAAACTAAAATTTAAATCAGAATAAATGTCTCTATTTTCTACCTCTCAACCAGCTACTAATGGCGGTTTAAAAGCTATAATCTGAACTTGTAAGTGTTTACATTTTGTCACATTTCACAAAAGTATTATTTTATGGTGTTACAGTAAGCTTAAAAGTCAAAGTTACAACTCGTTCTTGAAAAAAGAGTTAATAAAAAAGAAATGCAATTTCTCTTAAATAAGAAAACGGAACCAAAAAACAGCCAGTCACTTATAAAGACAATGATATATTACACTTTATTTTATTTATCTTATTTTCCTCTCATTCAGTCCCTATTTCATGTTTACTCTCTCCCTTTTTGCTTTTTGCCCCTTTCACGGCCTTCCTCTCCTCAATTTCTTTCTTCTTTTTTCTCTTCCTTTTTTTCTGTCTTTTTTCTCTCTTCGTTATTTTTTTTATGTTAGCTGTATACATGTATTTTCTTGCAGAAATATACTGGCACCATGAATAATGTGATTGTACGTATGAGCTGAAACTACTTTCAAACTAAGCTCACATGCTTTTTTTGTCACTGCATCAGTGTACAGCAATTTTTTGCTTCTATGATGTCTGCTTACTGTAAATATCTGATTCTGTCAATAAGACAATTGCTTTTTGGGCTTTGTAGTTGGTAGCTTTACGCACCCCAACTTATTTTACAGTACCCAAGCACAGAGGCTCTCAAGAAAGGTTGGAAAACTGGAGGAGAAACCCTGCTAGCAGCATCATATGACATGCATGTTTGGAATTCAGAACTACTTGCTTCATTACATTTTTGGTGAATTGGTGAATGCTGATTATAAATAATAAACGAAATAATAAAAATGATTGTGCATGCTTATAAAAGAAATATATTAGGAAAAAAAAACAAAAAACATACATAATACAGATGAGATATATAATCACCTTTTAAAAAAGAAGATAGATATCAAAAAGGCTATTTTTGAAAAAAATCTAAACTTATATAAATGTGCATTGATAAAACTGGAACTGTGAAGATTATTATTTCCTTAACAAAGTTAAATGGTAACAAACTTTACTTGCAATAAAATGTTTGCCAGTCTGGCAACATATTTAGAGAACAGTTAAAGGGACTTCAACTGAATGTAAATTCATAATGGTAACCTAACACTACAAGTGGTCTATAATAATTGTGATTGAGGCTAATTGCAAAACACCATATATGCTTCACCAGATCACATCAGAATATTTTTTTTTACAAAAAAAAAAAAAAAAAAAAAAGATATGAAAAGTATCCAGCTTTTTGGTCTGGTCGGATTTTATACTTATACCCGAATGACTACAAAATCTCTTTTAGGGGATATAGAGTGAATACTGTTACGAAAAAAATTATAAAGAAAAATCTATTAGTCAGAGGGTTCTGAAAAGTGTTAATTAAGAACCCAGGAACTAGAGTGAGGAATGAACTCACAATAGCTTACTTTTAAGCAGACCTAATTCTTCTTGTTTCATTTATTGAACAGCTGGGTACTTCTGCCACTAAATAATAAATTGTTAATAGCTTTGCAGAATGAGACTATTAGACAAATGCACCAAATAAACACACTCAGCAAAACTCTTGGAAGTGACAAATTGGTTTAAAATGAACTTGCTGGAGAGTTTTTTTTTTTTCAATTCCTTAATTCTGTTCCAGAAAGTTTGAGGAGTCTTTTGGTTATAGTATATTTCAAAATTTATATTATATATTTAGATATTTTTTCATCTGACAGATAACAAACTAATTTTACACTCACCGGACATTTTATTAGCTGTCCAACTGCTCGTTAACACTTAATTTCTAAGCAGCCAATCACATGGCGGCAACTCAGTGCATTTAGGCATGTAGACATGGTCAAGACAATCTCCTGCAGTTCAAAGCGAGCATCAGTATGGGGAAGAAAGGTGATTTGAGTGACTTTGAACGTGGCATGACTGTTGGTGCCAGAAGGGCTGGTCTGAGTATTTCAGAAACTGCTGATCTAATGGGATTTTCACGCACAACCATCTCTAGGGTTTACAGAGAATGGGCCGAAAAAGAAAAAACATCCAGTGAGCGGCAGTTCTGTGGGCGGAAATGCCTTGTTGATGCCAGAGGTCAGAGGGGAATGGCCAGACTGGTTCGAGCTGATAGAAGGGCAACAGTGACTCAAATAACCACCCGTTACAACCAAGGTGGGCAGAAGAGCATCTCTGAACGCACAGTATGTCGAACTTTGAGTCAGATGGGCTACAGCAGCAGAAGACCACACCGGGTGCCACTCCTTTCAGCCAAGAACAGGAAACTGAGGCTACAATTTGCACAAGCTCATCGAAATTGGACAATAGAAGATTGGAAAAACGTTGCCTGGTCTGATGAGTCTCGATTTCTGCTGCGACATTCGGATGGTAGGGTCAGAATTTGGCGTCTACAACATGAAAGCATGGATCCATCCTGCCTTGTATCAACGGTTCAGGCTGGTGGTGGTGGTGTCATGGTGTGGGGAATATTTTCTTGGCACTCTTTGGGCCCCTTGGTACCAATTGAGCATCGTTGCAACGCCACAGCCTACCTGAGTATTGTTGCTGACCATGTCCATCCCTTTATGACCACAATGTACCCAACTTCTGATGGCTACTTTCAGCAGGATAATGCGCCATGTCATAAAGCTGGAATCATCTCAGACTGGTTTCTTGAACATGACAATGAGTTCACTGTACTCAAATGGCCTCCACAGTCACCAGACCTCAATCCAATAGAGCATCTTTGGGATGTGGTGAAACGGGAGATTTGCATCATCGATATGCAGCCGACAAATCTGCGGCAACTGTGTGATGCCATCATGTCAATATGGACCAAACTCCCTGAGGAATGCTTCCAGCACCTTGTTGAATCTATGCCACGAAGAATTGAGGCAGTTCTGAAGGCAAAAGGGGGTCCAACCAGTTACTAGCGTGGGGTACCTAATAAAGTGGCCGGTGAGTGTAAGCAAAACTTTATTTTGTTAAATGTACAGTTTAACTAAGTATGCTTAAAATTCTTTGTTTTTCTCCTTTATTTTTAAAAAAGTAGACATTTACAAATTCCATTTTATATAATGCTTTTCCTCCTGTTTCTAAAAAACAAAACATAAAAAGTTGTGGCTAACATCACAGAGAAACTGGAGGAGATAGAGGATGAGGCATGTCCTTAGAAAATAGTTCCTAAGCAAAAGTTCCTGAACCGAAGTAAAATAGTTGAATTGGAACCTTATGGCCCGTGGAAGATGGATGCTATGGATTAGTACCATACAATGGGCTCTGTTAAACCACTAGGTAAGTTGCACATTCAGATAGCAGCAGCCTGTAGAGTTCTTTACGAGCTGCAGCAGGAGGATTGTACACAGCGGGTAAAGATGATAACAATGGATTACTCACCTGAGGTGTGTCTGCCGGCAAAATGTTATTTTTCTTTAACATGACACAGATTAGGACACAATATTTGGACACAATTCTTTACTTTTTTGGTAATTACAGTACAGATTATTATTTACTATTGGTCAATATAAAAGTTTTTTCCAGTAAAGTTATTTTTTTACACTTCTGTTGTATTTGAATGTAAAAGAACCAATTTTATTTACTTTAAAGGCATTATGTAAGATTTTACATCATCACCATCACCAAATTTACCCCCACTTCCTTAGAGCCCTTAATTTTACGTGAGTCATACAACCTTGAGCTATTGGTCATTTGTAGTATTTTATGATCAGAAATAGATTATATGATCAGCAGCTTTTTTAGTCACAATAACCATCATTGTTGGAGATTTTATATTGCTGAAACATTGCTTTGGGTCGCCGTCCCTTGCTCAAGGGTTTTTCAGAGAAAGAAAGACTAAAACAATATTTTGAGCATTCTAGTGAACGCTTCTCCTTCCCCTTAGATGCCTAACATCCACTCTGCCACATTAGGGGATAAAAAATGTTATTACTATATAGAGTTACGTGGGAAAGACAGGGCTCCCAACGCTCTCTCTAGTTCTGTGTATGATCTCACTTTATCATAGGAAAATAGATTGGTTTAGTGCAAATAAAAATTGAATTTTTGCAGCATTAAATTTCATATTTGAATTTTTGTTTTTTTAACTGATTTCAAAATAATGATCAAAATCAAATGTAGGTGTGCATGACATAACATAATTTAAACTGGTTGCTGTTTTAAGTTTAGTATTTATGTAACATACATCCCCTTACCCTTGTTTAAGGATTCATAGAAAAGCTATGAGAATATGGGTCAGTTGTTTGTTATCAAGCTTAAAGGAAGTAGTCTTGTTTTTGTAGCCTTGTTTGTGTTAATTACTTGTGATCAGTGGTCTCAAAAGTAAACACATTTGTTACTTAAGTAGAAGTATATCTGTGGATAATCTGTGGACCTGTATGGACAAATAGAATATAAACAATTGAAGGTTGGTTTTATAAAACGGCTTCTGGATACCTTCAAAGGTATGTTGTTGTGGCTGCATTGTCATGTTTACATTTTTGACATGCTGCTATATTTGGGTTAATTGTGCTTTGGTGTTCACTGTGTCCATTAAATTAAATTGGTGTTTTAATTGTTGGGAATCTAAGCTTTCCAATGAGGTCTAACATGTCTATATTGGTAAAAATGTTACTGTTGAAATTTTCATGCATTCTGAGTTATTAGTTGTAAACGCTTTAAAACAGGTTGCTGCTGAAAGGAATGATTTGTATTCAATAAAAAAAATAATTTCATACTTTATGGGTAATCAACAGCCGAAATAAATATAACCATTAATTTGAGAAAAGAACGATAGGTTCTGTAGTGCGGTGGTGTGGTGTCCAACCACCCAGAGTCGCTCCACTCTGAAAGAGCACCCTGTGGAATAAGGGGCTTTTAGACAGGACATGGCATGCACTGAAATTCACGAGAATCCATTATTTTGAAAGGCATGCGCTGCAAAAGGGCACAAAAGCACTACGTCAGAGGGGTTCAGCACATTTCACAGTCAAAGTGAAAATATGCTTAACTTTGACCATGGCACGCAGACATGTAGCCAATAAATAGTGACAAGTTCAGCGAACACGGTGTCCTACCGAAAGTCTATGTCTGCCTTTAATAGAGGATGCGGCCTACTGCCTGTAGGGTTTTAAATCCCTTATATTTAAAGGTATAAGCAGCTGAAGGTCGCAAAACCCCCATGCCCACTAAAGCACAACCTCTTCACACTGCACCGCTTTTCCAACTCCGGGCAGGCTACTCTCAAAGTTCTGTATACTTCAACTTTATCAAAAGCACACAGAACAGATGTACAGCCAATCAAAACCAATTTATCCAACAGCAAAATGGAAGACAAGTTATTTTTATGTGTGTGTGAATTCCCAAAACTTGTTGTAAAAAGTTAAAGTTTATCAACATCAAGAGGAAAACACTAGCATGAAAACAAATTTCCAACCAAGTAGGCAAGCTGCACAGCTGTAAGCTGGTATGCTCCATGCTGAAATTTCTCAAACTGTATATTGAAGGCTAATGATGGAATAGATCCTGATTGGCTTGGATATTAAAGCGCAATGTAGTCACCCTTACTGATTATTAACTTATAAGTGAACCACACTGCACACTTCTGATCTAACAGACAAAAACTGTGATCCTATCTTAGTGTGGCTGTAGTTTAAAGCTGATTGTAATTTCTAAATAATTGTAAAACTAATTGTCTTGGCAAAATATTAAATTACCGGTAGTCCAAAGAACAAATCAGTAAAAAAAAAAAATTCTGTCATAGCATATCCTCATATGAAATTGATTAAAAGCAAAACTACAACTGATCTAAAAAAGTAAAAGTATTCTTAAAGTAAATGCATATTCTCTTAATTTGAGCTGGTACTAGATACATAATAGAGTTTTTTTTTTATTTTAAACAAAAAAACTTCTTTATACATCTACAAACTGTTGTACCTCCTTAAATCAAGGGAAAATATACTTCAAGAAAAAATATCCCCCTACTTATAATAAATTTTTATCGTGTGTGTTATACAGGAGCATTGGCACCTATTGGCCCCTTTCTAGAACTGCTAGTGCACCAAACTAATCCAACACCAGTACTGAGGTGTTTTTTTCCCCACAGTTGAATATTGACTTAACAATCAAACTTTGACATGTCCCAAGCTGAACCATGTTATTGTGTTTTCATTTGAAAGTCAATTTTTTGCCAACCCGTATATAGCTGTTCCCTCTTTATTTTTTTGTTCCCAGCGGGATGTAATTCACCACTTCTGGAACAAGCACTTCCCCTCTAGACCAGAGGGTGGCAGCAGTGATGCCATCATTTAGAATATTTTACGTTGACATTTCCTAAAGTTTGTATGTCAAGCAAAACCTGACAATAAGAATGCAGCAATTAATTCTCACACCAATATACTACAAATAAACAGGACTGATAAAGAATTGACGCTTCTTAATGAATTATTTTTCTATGTTTTATGGGGTAGAGTTTGTGCTCCATCTTCAGTTATTTATTTAGAACATTTTGATGTAATTTAATTGTGATCAGTACAAGTTGACCCTGAACTGGTTTTAGTGCCTAAGTGCCTAAGTTTTTAGCCACTCCATTGCACAATTGCCCCTACCTGACCACCCCTGTTAAAACTACCTGGACATACTGCCATTTTAAAGATTTTGTCAATTTTTTTGTTTCATTTCTAATTTCTGGTTAATTGCTAGCCGAGGTACAAAAAATTATTTTGCACATATCTGTCATAATCAAAGAAGTAGTGATTGGCAGCCTTGCCTATCTATTATTACCCATGAAATCTAACGAGTGAACCATAAAATTGAAATGAAGAGCTGATCTGTATTTTGATGGCTCATTTCCGTATTCCACATCTTCACATTAATTCTAATTATTCCCAAGCTGTCCCATCTTCCCTTCTGGGAAAGCTTTCTTTCTTGGAGTTTCTGTCAAAGCTGCCTTCGTATGATAAATGTCAGGGAGAGCCAATATTGCTCACTGCCAGAGATAGGCTTTGCACACATCTGGAGGCCTATTTATCAAGCAGTGCCAATGCTAGTACTCTAAAGCAAAATAGTAATACACCCTCTAAATCTGCTCAGACAAACACAAACAAGCAGTTATACATACATTTTTATGTACAATTATTATGCCTGTATTTATAAAAACGATTAAGCACCAGTTGAGACTTTAGGTCTAAACCCACACATAATATAAGAATGTATAAATCTATGTACAGTATCTGCATCACATGTAGACTGGTTGGTCCAGAGAAAAGATGAATAAGATGCTAATAGTGTTTTCAAAATATTATAATGACTCGCTTGATAAACCAGATTAAATGTGTAATTTAGTCTGGCCCTGATGAATGAGACATCTGAAGATTGTTAATGAAAACAATGCATTGTATTTTAAACCATTTCTGTGCCTATTGGCCAACGCTCTCGCCAATGAGCGCAACTGACTGTGACGTAGTAAGCACGACAGAAAGCTGGTGAGGGAGTGTAAACAAACAGCCTGTCGGTAAAACAGCAAGTACGTTCTTCTTGAAAATGAATAAGCATAGAGCCGCTTCCTGCTCATGTTGCAACAAAAACCCCAAGTCTAATCCTTCCAAAACTGATTCAAAAGCTGAGTCAAAAATCATTATCAGAGCCAGCGGTCCTTCACACAGTATAAAAGGGGTAATACATCACCATATATCAACACATTGTGGAAAAACTCCTGGAAAGAAATGACTGATGCTTGTGGACAGTATGAAGAGGCTTTGATAAAGTTATAAACAGCTGTGTTTTCTGGTTCCTTGTGCAATATGGTATTGTCAGCTTGTTGTTTGTGTTGAACACACAGGCAAGAAATCTTCTTCATGTCTCACAAGTTTTCCCCATCCATTGTTTCAGTGTTCTTATTGCACAGTTTGATGACATACAATATTGAAGTTGCTTTTTGTGATGTTTAGTCGGCAATTTAGAGGGTGACTGTTTAAAGTTCAAATATCAGCCTTAACATTATGCCAAAAATGATTAATGCCAATATGTGTCCTTCATTAGTCTTATCAGTTTGCATAAGAAGGCCATTAGCTTAACCCAGTAGATGGTTTTAGTCGGTGTCTTTCTCTAGGGGGGGCTATAAATTGGCTAAATGGCTATAAACCAAAAAACAATCAATCAAACAATCAAACTTATACTATTTTATCATACAGGTATATTTATTTGAATGCTAACAACAAAAAACACTATAAAAACAGTTTATAAAAACAAAACATAATTTCATGTACAGGTTTACTTTTTGTACATCAAATGTTCCCTTTTGAGGTTTGTGAAGGCAAATCTGAGTTTTGCATGGTCCATTATGAAACTGAAATTAATTCAATTGAATATGTATATGTATATCAATCTAACTGTAAAGCTGTCTACATGAATAGACAGATTAGATGCTTGTAGAGGAAGCATAGTTATTTCAGTTGCTGAATATCTTCCCATTTTAGAGTGTGATGTCTTCTGCCATCATATCTTGAGACAACAGTATAAGGGCTTTTGACTTGAAGCTCAACAAACTAATAAAGATGATCAGCTCTGACCTGGGGAAGTATCTAGTAGCCTACTTCTAGAGAAAATTGTTAAGGTACAAAAATGGACCAGGTTAAGGAGGTACCAAAATTTTTCTCAAAAGCTACACCTCCAGTGACAATCATTTGTGCCCTTTTAGGTACATGCTGGTACCTCTTTTTTTGAGTGTGTAGAATGATTTAACATAAAAAAGGACATGATGCAGAACCCTGAACATCAACTTCATGTTTTATAACGGTAATGTCTGCATACAAAGGCTTCTTCAGATCTGCTGTAAGACACACAATTACAGATCCTTCTCTCCTACAGCCTACTAAAACTATTTTAAGAAAACCTAATTAAATTAATCTTCATATAATTTCCCTACTACATGAATAAAGAGTTTATTAATAGAAACTAATTTCAATTACCAAGAAAGTAGTTTGAATAGATGATTTTCATTCCCTTGCTTTTGTCACAAAAAATTGTGAACATTTAAAGAAAAAGTGCCATTGCACAGATAGCCAACTCTGCCCTATTTTGTGAAGGATTATTTCCTACACAGAATATTATGTAAAGGTAATACTGGAATATTGACAGCAGAGCACTACACTGTGTGGAGAATTATTAGGCAAATTAGCATTTCGACCACATCATCCTTTTCACACATGTTGTCCCACTCCAAGCTGTATAGGCTTGAAAGCCAACTACCAATTAAGTAAATGAGGTAGTGTGCATCTCTGTAATGAGAAGGGGTGTGGCCTAATAAAATCAACACCCTATGTATATGTGTGCTTAATTATTAGGCATCTTCCTTTCCTTTGGCAGAAAGGGTCAGGAAATAGATTTGACAGACTCTGAAAAGTCAAAAATTATCAGATGTCTTTCAGAGGGGTGCAGCAGTTTGGAAATTGCCAAGCTTTTGAAGCGGGATCATGGCACATTCAAGCAGTTCATGGCAAATAGCCAACAAAGGTGCAAGAAGTGTGTTGACCAAAGAAGACACAAAATAACTCTCCATAAATTGAGAAGGATCAGCGTAAAGCTGCCAGGAAGCCATAAGCCACCAGTTGTGCCATATTTCAGAGCTGCAACATGTCTGGAGTGCCAAGGCACAAGGTGCTCAATACTCAGGGAACTGGCCAAGGTAAGGAAAGCCGATAAAAGGCCCCTTTTGAACAAGACACACATGACAAAAATTCAAGATTGGGCCAAGAAATATCTGATCTGAAAGACTGATTTCTCCAAGTTGTTCTGGTCTGATAAAATGAGAGTGAGCCTTGATGAGCCAGAAGGATGGGCAAGAGGCTGGATCAGTAAAGGGCAGCAAGTTCCATATCAACTCAGATGCCAGCAAGGTGGAGGTGGGGTACTGGTATGGGCTGGTATCATCAAAGTGGGACCTTTTTGGGTTGATGATGGAGTCAGAACAAATCCCAGACCTACTACCAGTTTCTGGAAGACACCTTTTTCAAACAGTGGTACAAGAAGTCGTCGCCATCATCCGAGAAAATCAGGATATTTATACAGGACAATGCTCTGTCACACGCATGAAAATACACCACAGCCTGGCTGGCCAGAAAAAGTCTAAAAGGAGAAAAATTAATGACATGGCTCCCTTGTTCACCTGATCTGAACCCCTTCAAGAACCTGTGCCCCTTCAGTCGATTCAACTTGTAACCACTGATCAGGCCCGAAATCTAGATGTAGTGCTGGATTCAGACTTGAACCTCCAAAAGCATTTAAAGACAATTACAAGGTTGGCTTTCTATCACCTGAAGAACATTAGTCGAATTGATTACTGCACAGGTCTGCCTAAAAAGTGGATCAGACAGCTGCAGCTGATCCAGAACGCTGCTGCCTGTGTCCTCACTAAGACTAAGAAAGTAGACCACATCACCCCAGTTCTGAAGTCCTTACACTGGCTCCCTGTATCTCAGAGAATAGACTTTAAAATACTTCTGTTTGTCTATAAATCTCTGAATGGCTTAGCACCTAAATACATCACAGACTTGCTATCAGTGTATCAACCCTCCAGACCACTCAGGTCTTCTGGCTCCAGCCTGCTCTGCATACCTAGAACCAGAACTAAACATGGAGAAGCAGCATTTAGTTCCTATGCTCCACTTATCAGGAACAAACTTCCAAAAAACTGTAAAAGTGCGGAAAGCCTGAGTTCCTTTAAATCAAGTCTATAAACACATTTGTTTAGGATTGCCTTCGACCGTTCTAATTAAACAGTTCAACTGAAACATCATTAGTTTAACTTTTTTATTTTCTTTAGTCCAACAGTTTTTAATGTTCTTTTTTGTCTCTGCAATTTTTATTTTATTTATTATTTTTTTCCTACTTGCTTTGATTCTGTTTTATTTTCCTATATTTTAATCATCTAAAGCCCTTTGCATTGTCTTAGTACTGAATTGTGCGATACAAATAAATTTGCTTTGCCTTGCCTTCATAAAATGTGAGATCTACAGGGAGGGAAAACAGTACACCTCTCCAATCTCCGACACTCTGTTCATGGGAGAAACACAGGTAAGTGACCATGATCATCTCACAGAAGATGATTGTCAGAGTTGGTCACTTACCTGGTATAACAGTCCAGTCCATCTCCATAGAAAGGGGCGCAATCCAGCCACTTGATTGTAGACTGACGCAGTGCGCGTCAACCAGAGTGTCCCCCGGACTGCAGTCTCAGAGGACCCGAAGGAAGCTGATGCTGGACAGGGTAACAGATCAGGCAGGAACAGTCAGGTGACAGGATCCAGGCTTCCAGGTAATTCACAGAGTCCAGAAGCGTGACCAGGCAGTCACGCACAGGAGCAGACAGGATCAGTTGCAGATGGGCAAGATCAGTGGCAGAGGGTAGAAGAGACAGGACGTGGAACCAGAACTTGACGCAGGACCTTTAAACTGGTCTTCTCCTTGGAGCCAGGCTTACTGGGATAAAAACTGAACCTCCCCGCATATAGAACCAAAAACCCTGAGGACTCAGCAGGGGAGGAACAGTGGACGATCAGGAGGTGAGACAGACACAAAACCCTCTTTCCACTGGCCGGCAGGATCCAGGACTTTAACCGTGGAATAAAACTGAAAACACTCAGACAGACTAACAGGAAAACAAAAGAAATGAGCTGGCCCCGAAAGCTTTTGCTGAACAGAATATAAAGCAAAGAAAACAGGTGTGAGGAATAAATGATAATTAAGGCTGGGAGGGAAAACTGCAGGTGAAAGAAATAAGAAATTAAGGTGGAGGTATCAGGACAGATCATGACAGTTAGATATTTTTTTTTCATCTATTCTTTGGCTGATTAACCAATTCCACTTTAGTATAAGGATATCTGAAAAATTGCTGGGCAGTATTGCCCACCTCCACCTCCCAAAATTAGGAGAGTTAGTTTGGGCTGTTAATCTGTCCATATGTAAATATAGTAATAATTAAAATACATGCCCTACAAAAGTCATTTATTGTACATATTGCTCTAAATCAGTTTCAGACTCTTCAAATTAGTTTTCTAGGCTTGTGGAAGCCCTTTATTCAATATTTGATATTTATATTTAATCAAGTTTAAAAGTATTAGAAAGTATTAGGGGTAAATTTAAACATACCTGTAAAAGGGCTACTAAGGGCCTCTGTGTTGCTCTCCTGTCATGTGAAAATGTATTTTTAAGTCACAATGAGGGGAAACTGAAAACTCCAAAGAAAAAGGGCATTGATAGAATCATATAGAATTGGGTTAATATAACCTTTCAAGACTATTTCTTTCTTTGCTTGACATTAATTTTCCACAAATCAGCTTTGGTCACATTTTAGTGCTGTAATTTATGGCACAATTTTAGTCAAATTTTTATGTCATGCATTTTTAATTTGTGGGTGTTCAAAGCATTTTGAGGCCACAGCTGCCTTCATCTGTGAACACAGTTGCCATGGATACCAGTATTCCTCTCATCTATTGCAAGGTGGGAAAAGCACTGTTTACTTCTTCACCCACACAGTGTCCAAATTACACTGATGTGCTGTGATACAACCGACTAACTCTTTTTAATAAATCAAGTTTACTATTTCCAGGTTACCCACTCTCCTGTTCAGTGTTTGAGCTTCAGAGTGGAGCAAATCCACTGAATAATAAAGTATTAATTCTAAAGAATGTTCACTGGAATAGAACTCTGGATTTATTCATTCCGGAGCTTAAAAGTCAAATTTTTATCAAAATGTTTATTCAGAAACAAAATTGCTCTATGCTGCACAACCTTCAGTTTTCCTTAAAGGCATTATTGATGATTCTTTCTACAATTTCTTTCCTTTACTAGTCTTTTATTCTATTTTTCTATTTAGTAGACAAGGTTCAGTTGGAGAAAGCACTGATTACTGTAATTAGGTCTCGTAATTCAAAATATTCTTGTTTAATTTGTGTATTCCACCCAGATCCACCCAGCCTCGATTAAAATGCAGTCTCAAGTTACTTCCTGTTAAGAAGCCCAAAGAACCTTGAATGATCTAAAAGGACAGACCTGGTAAGTTTTTTATTCAAGCAAGCCTGTTAAACTTAGCAAAATGCTGTGTTTCTCATTATGATCCTAGTGCAGCAGTACAAGCCTAGGATGCCTAAGAACAATTTCTGCATATTACAGGATGGCTAGAGGCTTTATACAAATTGAAAATATGTAAAATCCCTAGGAAAAAGATAATTTTCTTCTCCAACAAAAGCATATAGGTCAGTCAGGGTATTTGTTGGTCATTTAGTAGAAGTATGTGGTATGAGTTATGATTTATTTTTTTTTTTTTTTGGGGAATTGCAACAAGAAAACAATCGATCTAATTTATCAGTAGTGTCTTTATAGTATATTACACATTTCACAAAACAACAACCTTAAAGGATACTATAATTGATTGTATGAAATGCAGCACTGGGATCTAACAGAACAAGTACATATTTGAGGCCATGCGAATAGTAACAGTCACTTTGAACAGTGGTGTTTCACTGATATGATAAGCTTAGAAACCACACTGAAGCTCTTTTTGGTCTTTTTGGTTTCTACTGTATCCAAAATTCCTATGAAAAAATGTTCTTAAGAATTTTGGATAAGAAAGGAAGATTGGATATAGGTCTATAATTGACCAAGTCATCTGGCTCAAGGGACAGTTTCTTAAGTAAATGTTTCATTACAGCTACCTTAAAAACCTGAGGTACATGTCCTTTTAACAGGAAGAGATTAATCATATAGAAAATGCAGGTGGATATCAGAGAGAAGGCACCTAACGCAGTTAAGGCATCATAGTTACCTAAGTTGCTGCCTCGCCTACCAGAGATTAAACCACTTACTAACCCGACACTATCAACTGTAACCCCAAGTGTGGATGGCTGCAGGCCAGCTGATATTTATCTACTGTACAGGATGTTGTGTGAAGTTAGGAAACTGAGTGGGAAGCATTTCTTGCAAGAGATATTATTCAAATTTATTTAACATCCTTAGATGAGATGGAGAGTATATAAAAGCTCTGACTTAACCATCCTAAGAATATACATTTATGCTTTTCAGAAATCCCAGCACACTCTCTCTCTCTCCCATGAAACTAAACCAAACCCCTGCAAAAAAGAACTTTCTCAAAAACTTGAAGAAAAGAAGGAAACGACTTTTATTCAGCCAAGACATACATTTAGCCAAATAAACATTTCAGAACAACTGCTTTCCCTTCATGACATCAACTGTCTTGAGCTCACAACAGAAGGAGGATGTGAGAACCTTGACCACAATAAGGACACGTTTATCCTTGTCTAGAGTAGAGAGGCAACTGCTTTTTATCACCCCTGCTTCAGCTTCCTATATTCCAGCAGAGACTGGAACAATGTTACTTTTATTTAGCCAAGGAAAAGCACAGTCTGATATTCCATTTCACAGTTGTCACACCCAAACAGGAACCGATGAGATAAAGCTACCATTAAGAGAACACGCAGATTTACTTATTTATTAATCTATTTATTTATCTTTTATCTAAGCACATTTTCAGACAGACGCAGAACAATTAGCCACCCAGAAGAACAAGGGATGGCTATTTGCTCGGAATGATCCTAGTAGGATGGACCTCCATGCTGCTTAAATACATTAGCACTCCAACTACTGATTTCTCTGGTGCAAGCCAGAGAGTGCTTTCAAACAGCTACAGCTGAAAACAAAGTGCTGAACATAGCTACATGAACGTCTGGACTTTAAGTTTCGCCTCTAATCCAGGTGGCTTTGTATGAAACACGTAGCAGTCAGTCAGCCGTTATCAAAGAACTGATAGGGATAACATCATTTTTTTAAATGTCATTTCTTTCACTATGAGCTCAAGGAGCCACCAAGTGTTCATTCTCTAAAAATGTGTACTTCAAATGTATCCGATTATCTGTTAACGGCCCTCAGCTCTTATTTCAAGTCTGCAAGCAGTGGTCAGAGACAAGGTGGCCGAGAGGTTATGTCAATGGACTGCTAATCCATTGTGCTTTGCACGCATGGGTTTAAGTCCTATCCTTGTCGAAAATAGCTCTTCTACTGGTGCTGTGATCTTGAGATGTGCTCTCTCAAACACATATCCAACAAATGTCTTAGCGTTGCTTTAAAACCCTACAACTTTATGTTTCCTTTAACACTGTTATTCTATTACTATCTTGGTAAATAAGGTATTGTATGCTGATGTCTTTGTTAGATTGAAGTGGAGCTCAGTCAACCACTTAATTCTTTCTGGTAGAATTATACAGTAGCAGCCATTCAAAATGGCCATTCCCAGTCAAATGCAAGCTGAATGGCAGTCCACTTCTCTGCATTCACCAGGAGATTCTCCTCCAACTTCCAGCAACCGGCCTTCTCAAGGGTGTACATATTGTTTTAATCTGACTTCACCCTTTTACTGAATTACAGGGTCTGTCCTGGAGATTGTGCTTCTCTTTAGATCTTAATGTCCATTAATAATGACCAAAAGAATATTTTAGTACAAAGACTGATCTTTAAAAAGGAATTGTAGGGGACAAGCGAAGGAAAGAGGGAAAATTTTGAATGGCAAGATGTGAGGGCAAAAGTACTCTTCAATCTACGTATCTCTGGAGATGCTCAGTCATCGAGGTCATGATCATGCTAGAGAATGTTCAATCTAGGCATCTGGACGTGAGGTTTCGCCTCTAATCCAGCTGGCTTTATATGTTTGTTTAAACATATTCAGGCAATATTGTATTAAAAAAAAAACATTTTAATTCCAGGTGCCTTTCATAAAGATACAGTGTTATTCGAATGCACAATAGTTATTATTATTATTTTTCTTTTTTTATGGTTTGCACTCAATTACAGTTAATTATTAAATTATGTATACTGAAAACAGTTTCAATGGTCAATAATTTTATAATGCCACAACTTATGTTCCTTTAAAAAATCACCAAGGGTCTATTTAGTATGATGATGTCATACACCATGCTGCTACACATTTTATTTTCTCTTTTACATTCACAGCATCACAGCATATCATAGTTTTGGCATAGTTACTTCTGTAGACCAAGGCCATTTTTAGTCTTTTGGGGAGGATAATTGACATTACAAACGCCATGTTTATGAGGAATTTATAGGATTTTAAAAAATGAAGGGTTATTAAAATATCTTTGGTAATTCAATAGGATATGTTCTGACAACTTTCTTCCTTTCATCTTTACCAACCAATCCTTAGGTTTTCAGCATAGCAAAATCTGACTGATAGAAGCAGAAGGGATATCTGCCTCAGAAGAGTACCCACAAACATGATTATATTACCAGTGAAAGGATTTCTATTTTATGTCAGAGACTTATGGTCACTATGCAAGTTAGTAGAGAAATAAACAGTCCTGACAAAATAAAAATATTGTTGTTGCAGCAAAACTATCCAAGACTTTAGCAGTTTGTAGTCTGATGTTTTTTTTATGCCTGATGCATTGCCTGTCAAATGATGCAGAACATCTTTCTCTGGGGACAAGTACTAAACTCTCTTTTGTGACAGTAAGCAGGTTCCATATCTTACCTTTTACAATTGTCACAGCATGTAGCTGGTATGTTTCCCTCATATTGACATTTTGAATTCAATAGTAGTGACAGTTTGACCTTCTGTGCCTTCTTACCTAAGCAAGAATGACAAGCTATAACAGTTCTGAAAATGTCAGTTCTGTCACTCTTGGGCTCTGCTTGCTCCTGGTGCATCATATACAAAATCTAGCACACAGAAAACTTATATTAATCATCTAAAAGAAGAAAAGAAATGGCTTTGTTATAAAGTGTACCCGTGCAACTACACCACTCGCCTAAAACAGCCTTAAGAAATGTTGCCATCTCATTGTTGCCATTCCCAGATGGTGCCTTTACAAGGTGCCAAAAGATGTTTTAAGTATTGTAATCATTACTTCAGTAAAGTAAACCTAGAAAAAAAATCTGTCTCAATGAACACATTAAGATTTGTCATCATCAAACAAACATTCCTTTAGCAATGACAAGGTAAAACTAAAAGAAGTTTGGTGTAAAAACAGTTAAGTAAAATACCCTTCTTTTCCCAAGCAGAATTAACTTTCTTGGATCATGAAGTAAAGAAAGGGTATCCATTGTTGTTGAGTTGGTTCAATCTTTAAAAGTGCTGACAGAAACATAACACTCATGTTAAAAACAAAGGATATTCCCCTGTGAAGTATCTCTTTCAGTTGGAGCCACAGATGTGCATGGAACCTCATCGATAGCAAGGATGTTATTGCAGCGAAAAGGAATCAAATACAGGTTGCTAGAGGAGGTTCAACTCTTTTCCCTCATTCACAAGATCTCTGTGGGTCTGCCTGCAAAATTCAATGAAATGTTTCATGTTTTTCCTTCAACATACATCTGCATGCCTAATCAAGTAAGGCAAGAAGGCTGGAACCTTATTCCTAAAGAAAGATTAAGAAAGAAGACAAAGGGTCTCCTCTTTTAAAGAGGAAATTTTACTCTTGCTAAGTCCACCTACTTAGCCTTGCTCTGATATCTGATATCATGAGACACACAATACTGCTCAGTGTTGATTAGTTAACATACTTAGAATGAGAGCCCAAGGTCAGGGAAGGGGTTTGTCATTGATCCAGAGAAGTGATGGTGTCCTGATTAAAAAAAAAAGTCAAATGAAGTACAATAATTATCTTCTCAGAATAGGAAGGATATGTCCATGCTATTATCATTGTCACAGATAGAATTAGATTCTCAAATGTTTTTTTCACTTAGTTGTAGGAAAGGAATTATTTTTCAATTTAGCAAGCAATCCAAGAGATTAAATGAGAATACTTTTTCACACCTACCACTGCTGAATGGAAACAGTTTTTTCAGAAGGTACAGTATATCAATCAACTGTTGAATATCGACCTTTATAATAAAATTACTAGAATGACAGGACTTATAGATGAAAAAATCATTTGAGTGCAAAATGATCACAGACAAAATATTTTATTTTGTAATATTTGCATTAATTTAAACTTATTGGTGAAAACGGACACAAGCGTAACCTGGCATAAGGCAGATGCATACTGTGTAGAATTCAAATTGAACTGCACGGTATCCATTTGGAAAGCCTACTGTTTACAGTGCTTGCAAAAGGGAGGGAAATTAAGAACAATTCTTTGAGATGATACTTTACATGATTTTACTGGGCTACTTAACCTCAAAAACAAAAAAAAAATTGCATGAATATATATCCACCTTTATAGGTTTGCTCTCCATGTGTATGACTCGTAAATTGAAATAAAATTAGGTATTTTTCTTGCTCATATGGGGGGGGTTGATCATAACATCTAAATTTTTTTTTTTTTTTTTTACTATTTACAAAAATGCCATTACAACTGGAACCTCAGTTTTCTTAATATTTGGTCCTGAAATTTAAAATATCTTAAAAAAAAAATCTTTGCTCAAATTTAAACTGAATAAGAATTATTTTTTTCAGATCCATGTCCTGTATGACAGTTGAAGTACTGTTGGGGTTTCTCTCTGTTGCTCCTGAAGGCTTGTAACCAGCAAAGCAGCAGTTTATTCCCTCATGTAAATCTCACCATTAAGATCACCATTTACCCATTGCACACTTAAAAAAAGATTAAGTCCTACAATTGTCAAGTAACCTAATAATGTTTAAGATCTGACTGCATCTGAAAATGCTTTTTGGGAGGGAAATGTTTCTTTATATTGCAAAAACACAATTAAAACAAAGAGAAATGACAGTCCTAGTCCATAAAACACATCTGCCTTCAAACAAACTCAATTGTCTTTATTTCCATCTCTTTGGGCCATAATCAGCATCCACGACACAAAGAAAACACAAAGATTTTAAAAATGTCAGCAAAAAAGGGGAAAACTAACCATGCAACCACAAGGACTTATGTGAAAGTGTTTTTGTTTTTTTTTCCTGTCCTTGTGATTGCAGGACTCTCAGCTTTATCAATGCTCAAGAGAAACAACCCTTGTTCCTTGTCTATTCTCAAGTGGTACATATAAAATAGTCTGCAGAACTTGTGGTCAATATTTCTTCATAAAACTTTTGGTCTCTTAATAGAGACAAAACCCAACAGAGCATCTGGGTCGGAAACCATTGAAGAAGCTCAAAATTTGTTTCACCCTACCTTTGGGATGTTCTCCTAGCAAGATTTGTTGTTCGGGTAAAGGATCCTTTCACCTTTTATATTGTTGCATTGCAGAATAGCGAAATTTTTTAAATTTATACTATGCACTGGGTGTGTTGAATTGAAGGTTACCTCAGACATTAGACCAGGCCAACTTCTGCAGCCAGCAGAAGTTGGCCCTGGTCTAATGTCTGTCTGTCTGTCCCAAAGTATGATTTAACCATGAAAGTAACTTACACAGCAACAAAAATCATACAAATAAAAAATCAAAAGTATAAGAAAGAGCAAAAGAGATACATAAATGTTATACCCAAAAGCTCTATGGATAGATGTCCCAGGGCTAGATAATAGTCCAATAGATTCGCTTTCGCAAGCAGCCCATTATGATTGTTGCTATACGTTTCTGCTTGGTACATGTAGATGAAACTTTATTAAAAATTATTTTGTTGTAAATTTTAGTACCACAGACAAGGAGACGGAAAGGGAGATGAGAAAGAAAGAGGGTATAAGAACTAAGGAGAGGGAGAAACAGATTAGTGGATATCCCTTAGAATTGCATGTTTGTGAAAAATCTATGATCAGTGGCGATAGTGTCGTTGGATGTAGGAGTTTGCTCTGAAATCGAAGGGTTGACAGTTAAAGCCCCGACTCCGACTTTCAGTGTCATTGTGTCCTTGGGCAAGACACTTCACCTGCATTGTCTACTGATGGTGGTCAGAGGGCCCGGTGGCGCTAGTGTACGGCAGCCCCGCTTCTGTCAGTGAGCCCCAGGCCAGCTGTGGCTACAATGTAGCTTGCCACCATCAGTGTGTGAGTGTGTGTGTGAATGGGTGAATGAATGTAGTATAAAGCACTTTGGTCAAGTCTCCTGACTTGAATAAAGGCGTTATATAAGTACATGCCATTTACCATTTACCATTAAATATTCTTCTTCAGGGTGTTATATATCTGTTTTGTTGTCTGTTATAATCACACTCCTGTGGTATGTATTAATGGGCATGCTTGTGTATAAAGGATTTACAATGCTTCTTCAGAAAGAAAGTATTCTTAATAGCAGGTGTGGGTGGCTCCAGACTCGCCCTACAGGGTCCAGGAGAGATAAAAATGAGATTCTGGCCCCAGATATCCAGAGAAACCCCAGATTGCTGCGACACAAGTGGCAGACCCCCAGCACCTCCCACATGACTGAAGGCATAGGCCGTGTGCAGGATCAGGACAGAAAGCCAGGCAGACCCACAACAAAAGCTGAGGTGCATCCGGGCACGGTGGTTATATCTTGCCTGCCGTACAGCCATGACAGCCAGCCAGCTCCCCTGCAAGGACGGGGACAGGCCCTCTAATGTCCCTGATCCCCACCCAATTCCAGGAACCGTAATCTCCGATCCAAGCAGATGGACAACACATTGGAGTCATAGGATGTGAACCAAAGGCTGGATGATCAACTGGACAATTTGGTTTGTTTCTGTAGTTTGACCTTTGAGCCTGCCTGTCCATGTCTGATCTGTTTGCCTGACCTGTCTTCGGACTCTGTTTGGATTCTACTGTAGACTGAACCTGGATCTGCCTCTTGACTTAGCCTTCTGGATTACCTTGCCTTCCTTTGTTTGCTTGGATCTGACCTCCTGCCAATTCTGCAACCTTCCAGGCTTCAGTGTCCTGAACTCTCTGGCAGTGTCAGTTGCATCTTGTCAAACAACCAGCTGGAATCATCCTTGTTCTCATGGCACAGACTGATCTGTTAAACCAGGTTAGTGACTCACGTGTTCATAATCATCCTCCGTGAGATTATCATGGTAACTAACCTGTGTTTCTCTCTTGTACAGGTTCCTGTCTTAGACGCTATGGCCACTGCTACACTGACCCGCTTGTTTTGAATGAATGCTTTTTAAGTTATTCTACTGTCTTAATATTGGGTCCCTCTGTTCTGAGTCATTACAACCATAGGTTTTGACTTTGACACACACACCTGCTGCTCTTTAAGCTATTTTTGATGTTTACTTTGGTTTTCTGTTGTCTTCTTTTTGCTGTTATGTTCTCAGTTTTGTGTCCCTCTCCCATCTCATACAGGTGTGGAAGCAGACATTTTGGAGTTACTGTATATCTTCTGTATTATGTATTTTTGCTGTATTTGTTTTGTTTACTCACTTTTCATGCACTCTCTCCTGTCTCTATCTCTTCTTTATCTCCTCAGTTCCTGTCCCTCTTTCCATCTGGCCTTTCTTTGCATCTCCTTTTCCTTTAATAATTTTCAATAAAATTTAATACACAAGTATCAAGCGTAACCTCTTAACAATCTGCTTGTGATAGCAAAGTTGTAGGGCTATCGTCTAGCTCTAGGAAATATTCTCCTAGCAGCATATTGGCAAAACAGGACACAAAAAAAGCCACACCCACCTTTAAGACCACCACCAGCCAATTTCCATAATGAAGGTGAAATGCATACAGAATAGAAACAGGACAAGCATGAATAAATAGGGTGGAAGAAATGAACAGGGTGGAATAATTAAATGAAAAAATAGAAAATAAAATAGGTGTTAGCAGAAATAAATACATATAAAAAGAAGTAAAGATAACATAGCATAATCACATCATCATAATAAAGCTGAAAACTATATTAAGTCAATAAGGTTACTATAATAAAGATGAATAAATAAATAAGCTAATTAAAAAGCATTAATACATTTCTTTCTCATTGTATAATTTAATTACTGTTTACATTAATTTATCTGATGTACCCATTAAATTGTATATTTTGTTGTACATTATTTATTAATTTTTTTGATAATGTCAGAGTTGCTCCTTGATAGTTCTACACCTGTTTCCCGTTGACTTTTCCAAATGTGGGAAATCTTAACTGTGTAATTTTAAGAAAACCTCCCATATCTGCTATTGCCAGGAGTGCAAAAATCTAAAACTGATGCATTTTTTAGATTAGTCTTGTCCAAAACCTGCCCTGATTGATGCATACATTACCCTTTAAGAGCTCCTTCTTAATGCATCTGATACAGAAAAAATATATATGATTGTTATAAATCACAGGCATTTGATATTACCTTAACAAAGCTATATTTTTTGTTTTTCAAATAAAATATTAGTTATCAATCCAGCATTGAAGACTGCACTGTCACTTAACATGCAAAAGGATTTAATTGCACTATAATTTAGTGCTAATAATACAAGATGAAAAGGGAAAATGAAAGTTAAATAATTAAAGAAACAGCTGATGTTCTGATTAACAGTAAACTAATATTCTAACTCTAATGGTATTCAGAAGGCTTTCTGTGCAGAGAGGGAGTGCCTAGGAATTTTATATAAAGAGCACAAAGGATGTCACTGTATAGAATAAATGATAATCTCGAGTAATCTTAAGTAAAAAATATAACATTATGAATTGCACAAAATTTTAATTTGTGCCTCTTTAACAGAATTTATTTGTCTTAGAATTGGTGTACTGAGGTTGATAAGGTCCTTTGAATGTGACATTCTAGGCATGCTTGACTGTTTTTACAGAAGCTATATAACAGCTCTCATATAACCTTCTTTTTACTGTATTGCCATGGTGACTGCTGATGCAAGCAGTTAATTTCATTAGAGCAGCTACAGATGAAAACAGTTTGTTAGCTGTCCTTGGAAAAAAGAAACAGTGGCATTGGAAGTGCACAGCTCCTCTAAAAAATGTTATTCCAAAATATTTTATAAGAAATACTATTAAATAGGTTACTATTAAATTAGTATTGTATATTTTCAATATTTGCAACATTGCTCTTTCTCTGCAACATGCTACGATTTCTCTATTCTCTTTTATTCTAATACATCCTGTGTTTTTCCCCTGCATTTTATATATATATCCACATTTATATATTTCAACTGTATGTTTGTTTAGGTGTAGGGCATTTTTAGAAAATCTTTGTGTAAGACTACTTTACTTTTACACATAATTCTAATATTTTTCTCTGAATAATCCTTTAGAGTGTTTTCTTTTTTTCTTCTTCTTTTTTTTACCCTGGTTGCAAAGTATTCATAAAAATATTCAGGATAATAAAGATAAGCAAGAAAAGAAGGCAGACATACCATGGGAACTACAGAAGATTAATTTGTGGTTACTTTTCTTATGGTGAACAATTCAGGATAAAGCATATTTTTCAAATATAAATTCTAAGTAGAACCTATTTGAAAAATGTAGATTTTTAGGAAAAGTCGCAAAACACAGCTAAAATATAAAATTTTCAGTTAAGAAGAAACTGCTCCAATGTTTCTTTGAAATTTGAGAAGAGGGTGCCCATTTAGTTAACACTGTCATCATTACACAAACCAGGTTCCACATACAGTACAATAATTTTTATTAAATTATCTTTGAATTCATGTTTAATCACTTTTAGGATAAAAAAAAAATGAAGCTAGTTTGGACCTGTTTTAATGCCCTTATTTTCTAGCAAGGGTACTTGAAATGTATACACGATAATGGGAATGTAGCGATATCAACATTAGCAGTTCCCCACAGTTGGCTTACCATTGTTTTCTAGTCTCTTACAGATTAGGTAAGAAGTAACACAAGCAGCTGCACTCATGAACTCCAACTACCTGCAGGTGAGTCCCTGATTGTTAGAATGAAAACTTTTGATGGAATACAGCTTGATAAAAGCAAGGCAGGGAAGTGTTAGCAGCCTTCTGCAAATGAAGTTAATCCAGGTGGAGGAGCTTTGTGAAAAGTGCACTATTGAAGGCTTTTCTGGTGAGAGAAATGGACACACAAAAAACTAAGTCACTTTCTGGAAGGTTATAACTAAGCCCCAACACCAACACAGATGATTTAAAATGGAGAAAAAAAAGTCTTATTTTCAGGTGATAACTCCTTTGACGTTTCTTCCACTACAGAAAATCCATTGAGATAATGGATTATATGAATAGCCCAAAAACTTATTCTATTAAGGCCTGTCAAATTAATTAAGGCATGTTGAATCAGGGAAAAGTAGACGAAGGTTAGTCACTTTACTCATAGGAAAGGTTTTCCCAGAACAGTGCAAGACTGAAAATTATGTTGCACCGAACACAGAAAAGGACATACGCCTGTATTATCTGTGTCTGTATATGGGTCAAAACATATTTCAGTTTTGACTTTCTAAAATTATCTTTTCCTTTACTTTACAGTAAAAACATTTAACTTTGACATTTTTTGGTTTGAGACAACTATTCAGAAAACCAAGGGTTGTTTACTCAAAGCCACCTCTTGGTAGGTTATAGAATGAACAAGGCTAACCTTAGTGTTGTTAAGGGGATAAAAAAAAAAAACAGAAAAAGAAAAATGTTGAATTTCTGACAGTTTTTAAAAAAAGTGTTTAAAGGGATAGCTGGAATAAAAATGCCTTGAAGAAATTCAGCTCATTTGGCTACAGTAAAACCAACCCAAGATACTTTGTTTTAGACATAACTTACTATGTACAGCTCTTTCTTTAGTTTGAGTTTTTAAAATATACATTGTTTTGTTTGTTTGTTTTTTTATCAAATCAGTCATGTTTATAGTCACAAAATGATCCTGGGAGAGGTGTTAAAACAGCCAATAACAGCAACACACACATTGTGAATATTTACAGGCTTTTGGATATATATATATATATATATATATATATATATATATATATATATAGTTTGTTTTCAGCTTTCAAGCATAATCCTCAGAA